>NC_079440.1:48087110-48107110 GCF_903798145.1 Danio aesculapii | reverse complement strand
AAACCCTCAAAACACCAACACTATTACTCTAGCACTAAATTCTCTGAGCACAAACAAGTTAATTTGTATAACTAGCACTCCTTGTATGTATTGCCCCTTCTTGTTGAATGGCTGAATGCCTCCTCAATTGTAAGTCGCTTTGGACAAAGGCGAGAGGGGAGACAGCGAATAATTAAAATGCTTCAACTACTTAAATAGCAGATAACTGTGTACAATTCACTGCTTGTAAGTTTGCTGGACAGTCTTTAACTGACAGAAAAGTACATCAGAACCCAGCTCTCTCACTCTCTGTGGCCCCTTTGACCTTCTGGGGTGTTCATGAAGGAACGTTTTTATCTCCTCTCTTCCCTGTTACAACAATACGTTACTTGTGGATCCAGACAGTTTTCTCCACCATGTCGCCATCTAAAATGGATCAGCTGATTGCCGTTGCCATTTAACTTCAGTGTCGTGTCACTGATTGCTGAACAATCCACGAATCCACCCGAGGCCACTGTGCATGCTTTTCAAGATTTTTAATTTGGCGAGTGCCATTCACACCTGCTGTTCTCATGTAAATCCACCAGAGGCCACTGTCGACTGACTGAATGACTGACTGACTGATCGATCGACTGACCCATCCTCCTCCATCTCTAAACCCAACCAATAGTATTTTATAAAAGAGAGATTGACCAGCGCCCACCCACTTCCCTAAACCCAACCGACATATTTAAAAAGCAATCCAGAAAAAGAAAAGCCCTCATTGTAAAATTTTACAACGTTCACCACATTCTCACCCTGTTATTTACTTGTTTATTAATTTTTTTGGATTCTGTTTTTGTCTTACCTTCTTTCTGGAAAGATCTTCACCAGACTCAAACCCCGTCATTGTGGTTAGCTCCTATCTGCGTCTCAAGTCCACTGACGTACATACTGTAGCGAGCTAACTGGACAAACTGGTAACAGCCGGAAAGCCGTCTATATGGAGGTAAGCGGTCAGCTGGTAAGTGCGAAAAGGAATGGCGTCATACCGCCTCGTAGTGTTCATTTTAAAGATGGAATGCAGCCATATGTGCTTCTGGCTACATAATTCGTGATCTCCAGAAATGTATTTAGGGCTACATTTTCAGAATGAGCCTATGTTGGATAATCGTAACCAAACCGAACCGAACCAGAGGCAAGCTCACACCCCTAACAACAAACCTGATATATAGTTAAGTTTGGAGACTGGTTTAGTGATATCGGAAAGCTGAAAGTTTGGTTAATGTGTCAGCATATAATTATAGTTGAGCTTAATTATAAGTTAATTCTACTTACGAATATTCATAATATTTACAATTACACCTATGCTTTTTAAAAATATAAGTTTACTGTGAAAAGAGGTTAGTGTTAACTAAAACTAAAGAACAAATCAAATTAAAAAGGACACTTTTCTGATGCTTGCAACCTCCTTTTTGTCATTGACCCTTTAGTACTTAATGACACCCAATACAAAAAGTGGGTCCGTAGCTTTTAAGCATTAGACCGAAAATCAAGTTAAAGCTTAATTCCACAATAACAAGATCAAGTAAAGTGGCTTAATTGGATGAGCAAACAGATGCCCGTCCTCAAGCGGGTCCAATATGACCAATGACAGCCTTCATTGGCTCTCCTATGCAGATCTTTCTGATAGACCTTCATTCAACTGCACCACAGATAAGCTTTTAAATGGAAATCATCCTGACAAGCAATCACTTCATAGTGCGTGCTCGTCCCACACCTCCTGCTTCATCTTTCGCTTTCTAAACCAACTCTACACATACAAGTGGAAGTTAACTTTAGATTAGTGAGTTACTGCGAGACACTTTTACAGATTTAGGCATTTATGTTGATGAAAAACAGTTCACAGGTCACAATTAAGGCAAGACACTGCTGGTGAATAGGGTCAGAAAATGACTAATATTTATCACCATACTTCAAAATATGCAAACAAGGTATTATTTCATTAAATATGCATTAATTTGCATACATTTCTAGCACAAAAAAATGATAATACTGGATGAAGTCGGGTTTGAAATTCTCATTAATATGTTTTTTGACATATCAGAGTCAGAGGTTTTTTCTTTTGGGAATCTCTGAATAATTCAGAAAAACAGCCAAAATGTATTTACTTATTTATTTTTAAAATAAATTTCTTTGTAGAATAAAATGTTGCAGATAATCAGGGAAATTATGCATGAACAAATCCCTTAGTAAAACTTTCAGGATGCGAATGTGAATAAAACTGTGAGGTTTGGTGTGAATGTGCTACTGAAATGGAAATTCATGCCTAATCGTAGACGAAAAAGCTCATTTTGAGAAAAACGACCATTAAAAATAACAAAGAGCAATACATTTATTACAGTATTTATTATTATTGGTTAAGGTTATTTAATCAGTGGTGAAAAGAGTACTGAAAAATCATACTCAAGTAAAGTACCTAAGAATGTAGTGCAAATGTAGAGTAAAAGTATCTGTTGTAAATATTACTCAAGGTTTGAGTAAAAGATAGATCTTCAAAAGTACTCGAGAGTAGTGAGTAGTGAGTATTACGCTGCAAAAAGCTGATGCATTTACATTTAATTTGTGGATGTGTGTCAACGTAACATTCTGTAGTGCATTTAGTCATTGCCCAGCAAGCACACAACGTAATAAGACGGTAATGTTAGGTTAGATTTTGGTCATGACGTCAGGTGACCTAAATTAACTGTCTAGCCAGTGTTTGATGCCCAATAACAACATCAAATGATGTTGATATTTAATTGATTTTAGGTTGTGTTAGAAAGTGACCAAAATCCAATGTTGAGCCAGCATCTTAAATCAACGTCATATTGACGTCAAATACTGACATTTATTCGTCAGGCATGGCAAACAAAAACCAACATCTGATACACATCATAGTGGTAATGTCCATGCAACATCAAGCTATAACATCATTAGTTGTTGATATTTTGTTGCTTTTTAGTTGGACGTTGAACATGTACGTCAGCCTGACATTGGGTTCTGATGTCAACCCGATTTTCATTTCCAAACAAAATGTGTGTTTAAGGCCATTTCGGTCATCATACAGTAAACATCCATCATCCGTCAGTGACATGCATCTAAACAGTCTCTGGGTCAATGCGTATAAAGACTTTGGACATCTTTATGGAAACTTTTAACGCTTCCAAAAGGTTTGCTGCAATTATAAATCGTCCATGTCTTGAGGTAGTTCATTATGATGTGATTTACTTTCTATGTGTGATTTGATTGGACAGGAATCACAGGACTGAATTTTCTAATCCCCATAGACAAGGAAAAAAAAGTGTCTGTAGTGACTGCAGGTTGAAGAAAAGTAGTGGAGTAAAAGTACAGAAACAGCACTAAAAATGTACTCAAGGAAAGCAAAAGTACACACTTTTAAAACTACTTCGTAAATTACAATTTCTGAGAAAAACTACTCAATTACAGTAATGCAACACTTCATTGTTAGTTTATGTTAGCTTACAGACATTAAATCATTAAATAATAAAAACTGATGCAACTTTATAACTTAAAAAATGTCCTGCTATTATGATTGCAATATTGCACTATATAAAAAAAAAGAAAACAAAAGAAAAATTTGTATAGTCACATTCAAATTATTCATACTCCAGGCAAACTCTGACTTAAAGGTTTTGTTCAAATGTAAATAAAACTAAGAAATATTGTTTTCTACAATGATGCATCTTATTATCTTTTGGGAAAAGCCTGTGTCATTTGCTTGTTGGTTGAAAAAAGGAACTAAGTCAGAATTTGCCAGGAGTATAAATTATTTCGGGCTTGATATTTAAATAAATAAATGAATATATATATATATATATATATATATATATATATATATATATATATATATATATATATATATTTTTTTTTTTTTAATAAAATAAAATTTCATTACAGCTAGTTGCCAAGGAAAAAATAATCCAATAAATATTATTTATATATTGCTCACATTACTGAGAATTGGTGGAGTCGTGTTTATTGCCATATCAAATATTCCCAATCAACATGTCCTAAAAATGCATAATATTCTTTAAGCGCAATAGATTTAAATTAATTTCTTTCTTTTTAAATCACATTCGGTACATTTGTCCCATTCTACTCTTCTTCTCCTGCACTAGAACCAGAAATTTTACAAAGATCAAAAGAAGACAGTCCAAATTTCCTCCAAAAACCATTCCATCATATATATATATATATATATACACACACACACACCAGGCAACCTTTCATCTTCTTCAAAAGCCTATTCTTTGAGAGAGGGCAATTTCCGACACGCAGCTTTGTGAAAAAAGAGAGTCAACTCTCCATTAGTTTGTCTTTTACAAATTATGCCTCCACAGAAAACCTTTGATCCTTTGTGTTAACTTAAGTCTGTACATCTAATATTGTCACCTAGTGCTGCACGTGTACAGACTTCAGATGTGAGGAGCTAATGATTCACCTTTCCTGTCTAAAGAACAGGCATCGCTGGGCTTATATATACAGTATATATATATATATATAAAAGCTGACTCACAGGCGTCACGGTGGCGCAGTGGGTAGCACAATCGCCTCACAGAAGAAGGTCGTTGGTTCAAGCCCCTGCTGGGTCAGTTGGCATTTCTGTGTGGAGTTTGCATGTTCTCCCTGTGTTGGCATGGGTTTCTTCTGGGTGCTCAGGTTTCCCCCACAGTCCAAAGACATGCGATATAGGTGAATTGTGTAAGCTACATTGTCCGTAGTGTATGTGTGTGAATGAGAGTGTATGACTGTTTCCCAGTGATGGGTTGCAGCTAGAAGGGCATCTGCTGCGTAAACCATATGCTGGATAAGACAGTGGTTTGTTTCGCTGTGGCGCCCCCTGAATAATAAAGCAACTGAGCTGTAAAGAAAATGAATGAAACTGACTCACGGCCACTTTATTAGGTACACCTTGCTGATACCCGGTTTTACCCCTTTTGCCTTCAGACCTGGATTAACTCAACAAGGCTCTGGAAATATTCTTCAGACATTTTGACACGTTTACATGAAAGCATCACTAAAATGTGTTAAAATTCAGAATAATTCTCTTTAAATTGTAATGAAATTTTGCTTAAAAAATGCATTTTTCTGCAAACAGTGTTTGTCATAAGACTGCTTTCACACAAACACACATGTTTCTGAATTTCCAGTATAATCTATAACTAGTGTATGATTTGTTTTCTTATGATTTTTTTAGTCCTTCACTTTATTTGGTTCTCAGCATCTTCATGCTGTATCATTTTTGAGATGCATCAAATCAGGTACTTGTACAAGTACATTTTTATCATTTCTCCTTTTTAAATTATCAAAATAAAGCTAATTGCAAAGTTTTAATCAACTGTATATATTAATGCTACTTTCAAATGCCTTCTGGTGTTATAAAAAACCTAAGTAGCCCTTTTTCCTATTGAGAAAGTGCTTTTTTTCAGAGAAGTTCTAAATACCCCCCCCCCCCCCCACATGATATTTATTATTTTTATATAATTAACAAATTATATTTGACACATTCTGTAAGGTGTATGTAAATGTATGGCCTAAAAAAAAGGAAATTTATAAAAATAAAATAAAAATAAATAAATAAAATAAAAATAAACAAATGAATGAATAAAAATAAATTTCTAATAACTAATTTCGTTTATCTTTGCCATGACATTTATCTTTGCCCATAATATTTGACTAGATATTTTTCAAGACACTTCTATACAGCTTAAAGTGACATTTAAAGGCTTAACTAGGTTAATTAGGCAGGTTAGGGTAATTAGGCAAGTTATTGTATAACGATGGTTTGTTCTGTAGATTATCGAAAAATATATAGCTTAAAGGGGCTAATAATTTTGACCTTAAAATGGTTTAAAAAAAAATCTAAATTTGTTTTTATTCTAGCCGAAATACAACAAATAAGACTTTCTCCAGAAGAAAAAATATCACCAGACATACTATGAAAACATCATTTGTGAAATATTTAAAAAAGAAAACAAAATTAAAGGGGAACTAAAAATTCAGACTTCAACTGTATATATTATTTCTACATAATTTATTTCTATAGGTTTTTCTTTTTTAAAAACACTGATGTTTTAGCAATATATCTTTAGAGATGTTTGTGCATGAAAATCCAGTAGACCTGCAGTCATTTTGCCATCAGCACTTTAATAATCATTAAATCACCTTATTTCACCATTCTGATGTCTTGATCACCTTGACCACTAAATCCAATTTTGTTAATGTTAATTATATATTTTCATTAACAAGTAATAAAACAAATGTGGCTAATAAAAATGTCCTATGTGACTAATGCCAACCAATTCTCCAAAGTCCAAACCAGCAAACCCATCAATAAACAAACAAACAAACAAACAAACAAACAAACAAACATATAAATAAATAAATAAATAAATAAATAAATAAATAAATAAATAAATAAATAAATAAATAAATAAATAAATAAATAAATAAGAAAAAGGATCTGCAATATTACATATTCAAAAGGACACACACTGGCTGCAATGCTATCTAACATAGAGCCACTGCTAATAACCTCCCCTGGGCTGCATGGAGCCGCATACAAACGTTTTATATTCCACTGTTTGTTAAACAAGTACACATCAGCACAGCACAGGCAAAAATTAGCTGTCAACTCAAGCGCTGCGATCCCGCACTATTGCACAGCAGTCGTGAAGAATCAACTCAAAATCATGCAGACGGATGAAAACATCAGGCCGTCCGCTGACCTGTCCTACCTAAAACAGCTGATTGTATATCTGGAACAAATCCCCTGCCCCATCTCTTTTATTTATGTGTTGCTCCTGTGGGTATTATTTATTTTACTGCAGTGCATGACTTTCAAAAAGGTGTGCGATTCTGAAGCTGCTGCTGTCTTCTTTCACAAAGAGAGAAAAGACATTCGGCTTGCCGTTTCAGCAGGTTTGAGCCACGGATGTGATCTATGCGGACATCAAGAGATGACCCAAATACAACAGAAACAAAAGTGTCCTTCAAAACAAACTGTGAAATTTATTGTACATTATTGCACAGCAAGGATTCAATAATACTTTTAATTAACTTGAAAACAGAGAAATACTATTGTAATATTTGAAATAGATATTTGAAATATTTTTCAAATAGATGAAAAATACTATTATGTGTATATAACACTGTCTAAGTTTATTTTATTTTATATACAAAACAAATAAAAACATATTTAATGTACATTGATATAGACTTCTATACAGGGGCCCTCTGACAAGTTATCGAGGTTGAAAGTGAAGAGCGCTGGAGTTGGAGGTAGTGTGGGGCGGGGGTGCAGGCCCTTGATAATATCTCTGGGGGCCCCCTAACTGTATGGGCCATTAGAATCGCCATAACTTCCCCCCCATAGCATCAAAGATGATTTCTTGGATTTACTCATTTTTTTTACGTTAAGGGGTTGTAAACAATTTATTTGGGCTGAATTTAAGCAAACAAATTAAGTTGAACATTGCTCAATTTAATTTGTTTGTTTAAATTCAACACAAATTGTTTGCAAGTTTTGCATGCAACACTTTTTCAGTGTGCTTGTATATAAATATTTGTATTATATAGCATTTGTATGTTGTGTTTTTTTTTACCTACATGCTGTATTAAGGCAGAGTAAAATACTACTATCCACTATATCCTAGTATATCATTTTATGTATACTATAAATAAATAATATACATTTTTTTGTATATTATATTTTATTTAAACTAAATTAAGCTTCATTTTCTTAAGGAATAATACAATTATATACTATAAAATTGTAAATAGCTTTAGACAGGTAGTCAAAAGTACACTGTAAAAAAGTATATGATCAATTAGTCATGACAGCATATGTTTTTAGTTCATTGTAACTCATTAAACTAAGTTAATCACATTATAACATAATTTTATAAGTTACACAAGCTGTTTTAAGTCATTCATTCATTTTCTTTTCGGCTTAGTTCCTTTATTAATCTGGGGTTCAGCGGAATGAACCTCCAACTTATTCAGCATATGTTTTACGCAGCAGATGCCCTTCCAGCTGCAACCCATCACTGGGAAACTCCCATACACACTCATTCACACACACACTAATACACTACAGTCTATTTCAGAATCCCCAATTCACCTGTACCACATGTCTTTGGACTTGTATGGGGAAACTGGAGCACCCGGAGGAAACCTACGTGAACACGGGGAGAACATGCAAACTCAACACATAAACGCCAACTGACCCAGCCGAGGCTCAATCCAGCGACCTTCTTGCTGTGAGGAGAACGTGCTACCCACTGCACCACCGAATCGCTGTTTTAAGTCAGTTTAACATAATATAAGACCAATGGACTCATAAGGTTAATTTCATTCAGCAATGCAGTGCACATTTATCATTAATAAATTAAGCCTATTAATAGTCTATTAATATATACTTTATTTATTATTTATACTGATAATTATTGTATACTTACAATTATCAACACTAACATAAAGCAAAAGCTGTAGAATAAAGCTATTTATGAATAAATAGCAACCAAACAAAATAATAATAAAAGTAATGAAAAGAGAATAGCAGTACAATCCTTTAAAAAAGCATATACAATTTCAATAATATTCCTTTTTATACTTTTTATTATTCTGAATTTAAATATATTTTTTTAAATTATACTTATATCAATTTTTGTTAACATGCTATTATTATGTTATCAAATATAGTAAAATAATATACATTTTATATTATTTTTGATAAAAATCAATCTGAATTACAGACAATTAATTTGTTAAGGCACATTTAACAAATCAAGTACATTTTAAATATTTGCTTTGGGTAGTAATACATACACTTCAGTGGTGTTGTCCTAAAAAAAGGTGGTGTACTATTACACCCGAGCCAAATTTTAAAGGAAAGTCAATGTTTCTTTGATTCATTAGCTATATATATATATATATATATATATATATATATATATATATATATTTTTTTTTTTTTTTTTTTTTTTTTTTAATTAGTTACCTGTAACTATTAACTTCCACGACGAAAGGAAAAAAATACTATGTCAATGCTGTCAATATAAGTCAATGGTTACAGGTTTCCAGCTTTCTTCAAAATATCTTCTTTTTGTTTTCAACAGAAGGAAAAAGACATACCAGTTTGGAACAAGTAAAGGTTGAGAAAATGAAGACAATTTTCATTTTTTGGGAAAATTACCCATTTAAAAAGAAAAAAATAAATAAACAAATCTGTTAGTTTTAAAGGGAGATGCTAATAGTCTAATCCTATTTAATGATTTATGTTTAGCTAATAGTGCCCACCCCAGCAGCCTCAGCAATTGGCTGTATGTAAATAGAATAGGAAATGTGTGCTCTAAAAACTTCTGTGTGTTTTAAATACATTTTAATAACATACTTTTTCAACTTTTTTAACTCTTTCTATAAATTATATTAAACATGCCTAAATTGGGGGCATACTTTTTTTAAATATCTATTTTTAAAACTACAACTGACTACATCAGTACTTCACTGCTGAACATTAAGAGTAGATGCTTTAATCCTGCGACCCATCAGAGGGTCACAACCAGCTAGTTTAGACCCACTGATCTATAGGATCTCCAGGCAGACGCATCAGTTACGAATCAGACACAGACGGCCTCCATCCTTTCGATTGCCCTGCTCTGCTTTCTATGAAGATGGATGAAGGTGACACCATCTCCTCCTCTCCTTCTCCACCATCAAGGAGAGCGAGCACAATTATGACCATTAATCTTACACAAAAGCAGCTCAAATGCGCGCTTTGATCAGGTCTGGCTCTCAGACAGGTGTTTGCACTCAGCATGCGTCCATATACACCAACAGGCATTTGCATAAAACAATACGTCTGATTATGAATTGGTCTCTAATGGCATTTCCACTTAATGAGAGTGGTGTCTTTATACCTGCTGCTGTTTGCAAGGTTAGCGAGAGCTGACAGGGACACGTATAAATGAAGCACTGAAAGCCCCAACAAAATTTATTTTCTTTAACATACTGTATGTGGCATATACAAAAAATATAAGATATAGTAGTAATAAATAAATAAATAAATAAATAAATGTTATTGTTTAATGTTATATTGTTTGTATGTAAAGTAATCTGAAATCTCTGAGATGATGATTTTTTTTAGGTAGAAAAATTATATTATAACAATAATACCGTTTCGCATTTAATATCTACAGCAGAATAAAATAGTACTATGTAATGCAACTTTTCAGTAAATATAATATAATATAATATAATATAATATAATATAATATAATATAATATAATATAATATAATATAATATAATATAATATAATGCATAAGGTTCTAAAATATGGTAAATTTGTAAATTAACATAATTCAGCAAAAAAAAAATACACTTTTTCATGTGTAATAGAGATAAAAAAAACTATTACACCAGTCAACGCAATATAATATCTATTGTATAACAAGTTAATTACACAATATGTTGGCAAATCAAATCAAAGAATTTTTTTACAATGTACACATTTATAAGCTGCTTTTTGTGCTGCAAAAATTACAATCTTGTATATTTAATCTGTTCTTTTCTATTACAAATCACATCCATCTCTTAAAATAATCCTGAAACAATTTTTGTGTCTGTTTTTTTTTTTTTTTTTTAAATATGCAGTTTAATCAAATCAAATGATCAAATTAAATATATTATGCTTAAAAATAAATACAACGTGACAGCGAGGCTAGAAGAAATAAACATAATTCAAGTGAAAGCCCAATGGCTGATACTTGTGCTCTTTTTTTAGCGTAAACTCACCATATTTTGATATATTTTCAGAAAGCAAGCCAAAGTTCCCTGCCAATTTGCCATTTAAGTAAATATATATTGACTTAAGAATGTTAAAATGAGTTTGTGAACATTATCTTCTTATAAAAGGTACTGATTTTGGTTTTTCATTTGTACCTCAGTCCAAAGTCACAACTAGGGATAATCAAGCTATGAATAATTTACTCTTCAAACATTAAAGGAAAGAAATAAAAGATCCTGAACATTTTGAACAATTAACAGCACTGCTACCGTTTTACAATGAATAACAGAAATGAATATCCAGTGTAATAGCCCACACAAACAGAGCCTTTTTTATGTTTATCGCCGGTTGGCGCTAATGCAAAAACGCCAGCTGTAAAACCAGCATAAAAAAGTGCCTCAGTCTTGTTGTTTTGGTTTGACTCACTGCATTAAAAACTGGTTGAGCAATGAAATTGTCACTTTTGCTCACATGCCTAAAGCCACGGTCAGACTAAAGTTTGAACATGTAAAATTCTGTTATACATCGCAAAAAGGGACGGGATTAAACAAGATAATTAGACACTGAAAGCGATTGCTCTGTATTTAAAATGTATGTATAGAGAGGTCATGTTTCGATCTTCTATTGGTGTCAAACAATCCCAAGACGTGATTTCATAGGTCAGAGTCCACAAAGCTTTAACTTTGCAAAACAGTGACATGCAAAACTTGTTGCACAATCTTGCGTTTCCAGTCTGCCACATTCACTTGCGTATAAATGGAAGTCTATGGGGCAAAAAGTGCCATGTAACCGTGGCTTTAAGCTATAAAACAGTTACTATACAGTGCTAAAGTTACTATAAAACACAAATTGGTGGTGCTCAATTGTACCCATTTCTTTTGAGCAGGTGTTTGTGTGCTATATTGGAGGAGGTTATACACAAGTGGAAAAGCCAGCCCAATCTCACAAGAAAACTATATTACAAAATGTCAGAAAAGTGGCTAACTTAAGCAAATTTATACAATTTTACTCACTCTTAAACGTCCAATTTTTAAAAGGAGGTGTTCTCCAAAAACCCACCCCTAAACTCAACAGTAATGGTGGGATGAGCAGTGTTGGGCACATTCCTTTAAAAAAAGTAAATAGTTACAGTTACTACTCATATAGTTACTTCTCACAAATAGTAACCAAGTTAGTAACTGAGTTAATTATAAAAGTAACTAATTACCAGGGAAAGTAACTATTGCGTTACTTTAAAAAAACCTGTTTTGTCAAATGACAATAAAATAAATCTAAAACATTGCACACTAATCTACACTATTTTAATGTTGCTGTGGGACAATGTGAGCATGTCCTCAACTATACATCTAGATATTATTTTGTTGAGTTCTGTCTGAATAATAAGCGTTTGCGGTGGAGAAAAATTAAGTTTTATTTGCTTTGACGTCGTGGCTTCGTCTCCTCCTTTGGTAGCAGAGCTCACGTTATCACCTGCATAGACACTAATTTTGTGGCAGCATGTGAGGTGCTTCATTAGATTACAATTATTTGTCAGCAACAAGAAATTTTGGTAACACTTTATAATAACTACACACTATAAATAATTTATTAAGCATTAGCAAATAGTAAATTCATTATCTGTTAAGCATTAACTCTACATTAATAAGCGTTAGTAAGCAGTTTATAACTGCAGCTACAAGTGATCTATTCTTGACTTACAAACATATTTATAATGTGCTTAATACTTGTACTTTCATACTTTGTTAATGATTTATTTTTCATCACTAAACTAAGTATCGCATTATTTACAAACCATTTGTATTTAAAAGTAGTTGAGGGTTTCTAGGATCATTCAGAATGAGTTAGTAAATGATTAATAAACTATTGAAATCAACGTTTATATGTCTTATCATTCAGGCATATGTTAAGGGTTACTATGTATGTTAATAAATGCTTTATTAACTCAACTTCATCCAGTTTTGTGACCTAATCTAAAGTGAGGACTATTTGTGCTTTATAAATCCCTTATAAATGACAAATAAAGGCTCAGTTAAATTCTAAATCCAATGTCATAGAAAATTGACATTATTCATTCCTTTTCATTTAAAGAGACACAAATAAAACTGTACTTCAAATGAAAAATACATTTTTGTAATCTTATCTAAAATAAAAAAACTGTAGAGTTTAAACATTGCATCTTATTATATTGTTAAATTATTATATTGTTGTTGTTGTTTTATTCAGTTTTATGCCGTATTTTGACACTCCTGTTATTTGGCAATGTTTAAACTTTAGTTTACAGTTTACAATTTTATTTTTTAGATAAGTTTGCAAAGATTATTGTTAATTTGATTCTGAGCCTTTAATTGTCATTCATAAGGGATTTATAAAGCATAAATAGTCCTCACTTTAGATTGGGTCACAAAATTGCGTGAAGTTGAGTTAATAAAGCATTTATTAACATATTAGTTCAGTATTAGTATATGCCTGAATAATAAGATATATAAATGTTGATTTCAATAGTTTTTTAATCATTTACTAACTCATTCTGAATGATCCTAAAAACCCTCAACTACTCTTAAATACAAATGGTTTGTAAATAATGCAATACTTAATTTAGTAATGAAAAATAAATCATTAACTAAGTATGAAAATACAGTTATTAAGCACATTTTATAGGTGCTTATAAGTCAAGAATGGATCATTTGTAGCTACAGTTATAAACTGCTTACTAACGTTTATTAATGTAGAGTTAATTCTTAACAAATAATGAATTCACTAGATGCTAATGCTTAGTAAATGATTCATAGTGTGTAGTTATTATAAAGTGTTACCGAAATTTTTTTTTCCAGTGCATAAGTTTCACAAACATTCTTGCCTTTCATCTCAATGAGGGAAAAGTAGTTCTAATATTTCCAGTTTGCAAACGCTACCTTTGAACTTGTTGGATTTGCCATCGCCTTCTGGTCGTTGGTGTGTGCCACTCACCATGCTTGTGTGAATACCCGCCCTACTCTGCCTCTGATTAGCAAGCAATGGAAATGTACTGTATCTAAGCCAATCATCACGTTCTCAGTTGCACCACATTCACATACACCAATCATCACCACTGGTTGTTTATGTGTCCTGCCCCAGCCCTGATCACACACACACACACACACACACACACACACACACACACACACACACACACACACACACACACACACACACACACACACACACCCCTACCTCAGAGAAAGAGAGAGTTCCTATGGCTGAGAGAGACGCTGCTCACATGGAAACCACTTGATTGTTCTCAATTATACTGTAGTAATGCACATTTTATTGTCAGTAATGGTAACGGCGTTGTAACGAGGGTAAAAAGTATCGCTGTTAGTAACGCCTTTATTTATAGCGCCATTATTCCCATTACTGGGGATGAGACATTTTTTTCTGAAATAGGCAAATGTGATCATACAAATTCATATGAATTAGCTACTACATCAAAAAGGTACAAATCATCATGAGTAAGAAAAGCTTACGCAACAAATACTGCGTGATGCTGATGAAAAAGCACGATGGTGCTCCTTCTTTGCAGGTGTTAAGTTGTGTATTGGTGTATTTCTGTTTTTCAATAAGCGCCAGGGAGTGATTCTGTACATTCACTTAGCACAAAACAGCTTGAGTATGAGAACGTCTCGAAAAATTATGTGCATAGTTTGGTGTGCATGAGCCTTACGCATCTGCATTTGTGAGTATACTGTAAGTATAGGCATAGGTTTGGAAGACATTGCCAAAGGAGCTTGAAGAAAGTCAGCATTTTCCAGAAATACATTCAATCCTGCAAAAAGTTCCCTGGCCGGCGTCCATATATTGACAATGCAATCAAGCATCTTGACCAGTCCTCGCCGGCCACAATACAGCCTGGGACATGTGCGTGCAAACTTGTGATTTATCCATTTTTCTTTTTAATTACCTCTGTGTCAAAGATAGGTGAGCGGGTCTACGTGGAATACTGTTCAGACAGCAGAAAGAGCATTATTTTGTTTCTAAACCATAGAGAACGGAATTAAAAAATAATGTCCTGATCTTATGAAGGGTTCCCATTAATAAATACTCAGCCAATGCATTATTTTACTGACTGGAAAGGGAAGAGTGCTGTGATTTTAATATTTAAATATCTTGTAAGATATGTATGCTGTCTTTTATTATTATTATTACAAAAAAAAAAAAAAGAGAGAGACAATTCTTCAGAGCCAAAATGTAGCCACTTAAACACAAAACAGCACCTAATGTCTCCTTAAAATTCAAATAAGGCTCTTAGTAATCTTTTTACAAAGGAACACTTGGTTCCCCTAAAGAAAACAAGCAACGTATAACACTCTATTTATAGCAAATGAAGCACACAAGGACTATTATGTTAAGTGGTAGTTTTTGTGTGTGTGTGTGTGTGTGTGTGTGTGTGTGTGTGTGTGTGTGTGTGTGTGTGTGTGTGTGTGTGTGTGTGTGTGTGTGTGTGTTTGTCAGGTAGGACAATGAAAAAAAGACTTTAAAAAAGAACATCTTTTTAAAAGGTTTTCATGAAAACAGTGCCTGTTTATAATCCTTGAAAATAAATGGCACTAACTGATGTTTTGTCATTGAATACAATAAAAAAAATCAGATATTTAAAAAATTCCATTATGCTATTTAAAGTTTTAATTTTCTTCTTAAAGTGGATTTTAAAAAAAGGTTTTTTTTTCTAAAAGATATTAAAAATGTATTAAAGCAAATAAATCACACCCACTTTATATCATAGACTAATCATAATCCTTAATAATATATCAGCTTATTAATGCTATAACACCTGTGTATGTTTTTTGATTCTCAAAGTGTCAGTAGAAATGTCTAGCTAAAATGCTATATAAATTACCAAGACCCACATTATCAGCAAAATAAATAAAAAAATAATAATAAAGAAAAGACAGCCAAATTTATCCATTTAAACCAACAAAATTTATTTGCGAGCAAAATGTCTAAATACACTGTTTTAAAACACTAAAGACTGATCATTACTCTTCATAATACCTCAGTTCATTAATGCTATAACACCTGTATATTTTTGTAACTCTCAAAGTGTCAGTAGAAATGTCTTGCATGTTATATAAATGACAAATTCTAAATCTGTTTGCGAGCAAAATGTCTAAATACACTGTTTTAAAACACTAAAGACTGATCATTAGCCTTATTAATACCTCAGTGTAATAATGCTGTTTTGCCCATATGTTTTTTTTACTCTTAAAGTGTCAGTAGAAATATCTTGCATGTTATATAAATGACCAATCACCACATTTCCAGCTAAATAAATAAAAATTAAAGAAAAGACAGCCAAATTTGTCCCTTTAAACCACAAAAACCCACATTCTAAATCTGTTTGGGAGCAAAATATTTAAATACACTGTTTTAAAACACTGAAGACTGATCATAACCCTTCATAATACCTCAGTTTATTAATGCTATAACAGCTCTATGTGTTTTTTGACTCTCAAAGTGTCAGTAGAAATGTCTTGCATGTTACATAAATAATCAAGGACCACATTTCCCGCAAAATAAACAAAAAATGTCGAAAAGACAGCCAAATTTAGCCCTTTAATTCACAAAAACCCATATTCTAAATCTGTTAGCATGCAAAATGTCTAAATACACAGTTCTAAAACACCAAAGACTGAACATTACCCTTAATAATACCTCAGTGTATTAATGCTGTTTTGCCTGTGTATTTTTTTGACCTTCAAAGTGTCAGTAGAAATGTCTTGCATGTTATATATATATGATCAAGGACCACATTATCAGCAAAATAAATTAAAAAATGAACACAAAAACGCATATTCTAAATCTGTTTGC
Organism: Danio aesculapii; assembly: GCF_903798145.1. Lineage (NCBI taxonomy): Eukaryota > Metazoa > Chordata > Actinopteri > Cypriniformes > Danionidae > Danio > Danio aesculapii. Next base: position 48,090,457 of record NC_079440.1, on the reverse strand, counting down.
GAGCAAAATGTCTAAATACACTGTTTGAAAAGAGAAAAAGCCAAACAAAGTGAAAAGAAGAAAGATGACACAAGGTGAATCAATTTCCGGCTCGGACTCTTGAAGGTGCCGACGTGAAGAATTGCTCACACAGGACGACTGAAGGACACCGGCATCAGTGTAACCCTTATGCAAACGCCTGCCACTCTGTTTGACGAGCACTGACACCAACTTTGTATATGCAAACGACAGGCGAGCGCGGTGTGCACACACTGACAGATGCACACACAAACACTGAACTTTCCCCATCCCAGTGTGGTCAAACGCAAACGCTCCAGGTCGCGGACGTACTGCACTTGTATCACGCTGCGTCTGGCTGTCAATCTGCAGCAAAGACAGGGACATATGTGTGTTGATAAAGGCCGGTCTGGCAGAGACGCTCACCTCCTACTAAGAGTGTAGAGAAGTTGATTAACACCCTGCTTTAACTCACGGCTGGTCATCTGATAAACCCGCAGAGTCCAGTTATGAGGGACTGCGTGATCCGTACTGGAGCTGTTAATAAGAACATCAGGCTTCATTTCGGTAATTGCATGAGGTCACTGATATTTGAGCGGGATGTGCATTTTATCATTTTATTAGTTCAAAATTATAATGTATTATTAATTGGATAAAGCTATTTATGCAAGTTATTAAGTAAATAAGGCAGTTTGCACTACCATCTAAAAAAAATCAGATTTGTAGGCAAGCTGGACCATTTTAAACCATCTTAGGCTGGTTTAAATAATATTACATTTTGAAATATCGATTTTTAAATACATTTTGTATTGCAATTTACTCCTGTGATGGTGAAATAGATTTTTTTTTCAATAATTATTCCAGTCTTCAGTGTCTATAGATCCTTTAGGAATCATTCTAATAAACATATATATGTTTTATTTATCAGGGGTTGCCACAGTGGAATGAACCACCAACTATTCTGGCATATGTTTAACGCAGGAACAATAAATAATACCTTGAACTCTAGTTGATCTATTGATATGAGAAGTGGTTTATATGAAAGGCAAAGGCCTATAGATTACGCTTACCTAAATAAAATATGATCATGCCTTGATTTTTAATTATTTAATTAGGACAGTAAGGTCTGACTTTGCTTAGACAAAAGTCTTGTCACTTAACAGAAATAATGTTCAGTATAGAATATAAAGTCATGGTGCAGTGGGAAAATAATTAATATTGTGTATGACTCCCATGAGCTTGGACGAGTAATCTGGAATGGCAAAGAAAGCGTTCTTGCAGGACTCCCAGAGTTCAAGATCCTTTGGATTCATCTTCAATGTTTTCTCCTTCATCTTACCCCAGACAAGCTCAATAATGTTCATATCTGGTAACTGGGGTGGCCAATCCTGGAGCACCTTGACCTTCTTTGCTTCCGGAAGTTTGATGTTGAGGCTGAAGTATGAGAAGGAGCACTATCCTGCTGAAGATTTTGCCCTCTGCTGTGGTTTGTACTGTAATAGGCAGCACAAATGTCTTGATACCTCAGGCTGTTGATGCACGCCCCCATACTGAAATTAACCCCAAACCATCACTTTTCCTTCACCAAACATGACTGATTTCTATTTGAATCTTGGGTCCATGCGGGTTTCAACAGGTTTTCTGCAGTATTTGTGATGATTGGGATGCAGTTCAACAGATAATTCATCTGAAAAAAATCTACCTTCTGCCACATTTCCAAATGATCAACTAGAAGTCAAGTTACTGTATAATTTGTTGCTCTTACAACTGGGATCAACGACAAGACTTTTGTCAGAAATGAAAAACATTAAGAAATCACTTGAAATATCTCAGTTTCTCCTGATTTAAGTTAAGTTTGAGTAAAATGCAGTTTTTAATGACAATAAATAAACATTTCTGGGATTCTGACCAACTACCCTATTCTGAAAAAAGGAAGTTCTAAATGACAATATATTTGTGTGTAAAACTTTTGTCAGTTTAATCTACAGTAGATGTTAGTAAATTAAGTAAGATTCTAGTAACCATTTGTACATTCTTTGGACTTTGGATTGACAATATTGTACTGAGACCAGATAATAAGGGGAGAAAAACGTTTTTCCCAGTGTAAATTTAAAACTACATCTGAACAAATTATTATAGAACAGGTAAGAAACATTCTAAGTCGATCTCTCTCTTTTGTATTTTGTTTTTGGTTGCAACTTGCAACAGAGAAATACTGGGAGCCTAGACTAAAAGCATTTCATGCTGCTCAGCCTAAAATCTTAAAATGAGAGCAAAATCATCTGGTTTGTCATCAGTTAGACATTACAATGCATTAAACGGGAATCATTCAAAAACTAGTTCTAAAGTGATGTATGAATTGGCAATGGTTTCTGCTGTTCTGACAGTCAGATGTGAATGAATGGCGGAAGAAAGTAGTTCCTTGTACAAAAGGTTTTTTGAGACTTCGTGTTTGATTTTCTTTATTTATATACATGATTATGCCATCGAACTGTTGTATAAATGCAATATCACTCTTGTAGCAGTGCGATATGGCTGTATATCGGAACTGCTGGGGCACCAAGTCACTCAGCCTGCAGCCTTGAGTCAAAGCACACCTCCCAGCAGTGCCGATATACAGCCATATTGCACTGCTACTCATGTGCTATTGCACATCTATATATTGCTGTGCTTTGATGATCTGAAGTACTTCTTTTTTCCTCACTTGCAAGTCGCTTTGGATAAAACCATTTATTAAAATGAATAAATATAAAAGTCAAACCTACTTTTTATTAATTTTTGTCTGTGTAAAAATGTTGCTGGCATAATCTATAACGAAACAATTTCAACCCAATCTTTTGAACAGCAGGCAAAAAAAACAAACTCTATTTATATACAATACCATTTAAACTTGCATATGTCACATTGTATTCTACGATTGATAGCAGGACGCGCATTAAAGAGCAGCGATCCACGTCAGCAGAAAATAGCCCACTCTGCGGCTCTGATGTTTTGGGGGAGTGAGCAAATAACAGAAAGAGATAGTAAAACAGTATGAAAGAGAGGGAAAAGAGCAGTTGAAACTGAAACACAAAGCCCACTAGAGACATATCTTCGCGACCCTTAGCAGAGACATGCTGAGACATGCTTTTTCTCAGCCTGCTGTATTGGGATTCCTCAGGCAGAGATGAATGGCCAAAGTCAGTGGCAGTGCTTTGTTGCAGTGAATAACAGAAATGATTTGACAAAGACATTATATCAAAAAAACAGATCTGAAAGCACTGCTGCAGTACTCATTCCACAGATCCATTGACTGCTCCTGCATCAGGCACCGGGAAAAGCTCTGGATTGGGTAGCGTTATATAAAAGAC
>NC_079440.1:48002110-48082110 GCF_903798145.1 Danio aesculapii | reverse complement strand
CTATAAAGTGAAAATACTTTGAAAGCAAACTACACCTAAGAGTGATGATTTAATGCTTTTTTATTTTTAATCATTCCAAGTTTAAATGTTAGAATGTTCTAAATGAATAGGGCATAGGGAGACTAAGTGGGAATAGAACAGCCAGGAGCTATGATTTCAGAGGTGTAGTTGCAAGTGCACAAGTTTGCGATGCAGTTTGCGAATGTTTGTTGCAACGATGGATTTGGGAAACGTCAAATCAACGAACTACGTTTGTAACGACACAACTTGTGACCTTAGTTGGCTAACAATAGCTTTGGGAAACGCACCCCAGATTAACCAATGAGATAAGTATGGGTGGGCTTCAGTTCATCCAACCAACTGCAAATGGTTGAGAGTTTGGCAACCCTTTTTAAACAACAAATTATTCATGCTCTTATTTAAATTATTTAAAGCAAAATCTCCTTGATATAAGGTTACCTTGGTAAAAACAAGATGCCTATGTGCACACATAATAAACAATAATAAATATCCAATCACATCAGAGGCCATTATCAGGAGCATATAATTAAAACAAAGAGTGTAAGTAAGGGATAAAGCACATGTAGGCGGTTTTTAATTGAATAAAGTCTGGCATGTTTATTGGCAGCCGTATACATAGCGGAAACAACTGTCTGGATGTACTTTATCCCACTTTTTACAGGGCTTCTTGCAACAGAATATAAACATTAAACACATAACTTTGTTTTAAGCTGTAATAGTTTATTAATACTTTATTGAAATGTAAAGCTGACAGAAATGAAAACAGCTGAATGGAGCATACACTAACCTACATATTATTCAGTCACAACAGGGTGCCAAACAGTCAAAAACAGCATGGTGACAGACAAGCACATAGTTATACAAGCATGTGAATGTAAACATACTCACTGACAGTCAAAATTATTCTCATGTTATTAGTTTCAGCGGTTGCTATCTGTGAATAACATACCTTCGAATGGTGTAACCAATCAGAATCAAATATTCCAAACAGCTGTGTAATAAGCTTTATTAATGCACTCAGTATTCTATAGAGAAACACTGATATTTAAGTCAAATGCGTATGACCAGGTTTTACTCACCGATAACTCTGAGTTCAGCATTGGAATAGACTTCTCCATACTTGTTTCCAGCCACACACTGGTACATCCCAATATCAGAGAGTGCCAGGTGAGTGATGGACAGGGCGCCATTAATGACCTGCACCCTCTCCTGTAGGGAAAAAAAAAAAACAGGATATCTCCGTTAAGAGTCTTTTACTGAGATTGCTAATCTGCATAAAAGCACAACGTGTCTGGGAAGGTAAATTATGTCTGGAGGTTGATGGAAACGGTCATAAATCGGAGTGTTCATTACTAATGGGAGACACTGCGTAGGGAGGCTGCTCAAAAACGATGGTAATAAATCTGTATGTTTATGAGATGGAAATAAAGCCTCGACTTGTTTACTTCTTAACCAGAGCTGGAGCCTCTGTATTCTGTGGACAAGCCGCTGGGAGGCTGGATGATGTTTGCCATTATAAACAAGCTGGGATAATATTTTAAAGCTGACAGGTTTATACCGTTTCTGCAACGAGATGGAATGTAGTTTGCATGTCTTCTGATGTTAAATAAACTTGTTTGAGGAATATAGTGTATTAAGAACAACATTAAATGGGTAAATCAGTTTCGAAAGACATCTAAAACACAAGGACACTGCAAGACAAAGGTATATACACTTAAACTGATTAGGTCACCTTGGAGAGAATTTAGTTTCCACCTCATGTTTCCTTCCAACAGGCATAAAAAATATTTTAAAGGCTCATAAAAAGACATGGTTCGTATTAAAAATTGGCATGAAAAGTGGCAGAACGGTGTCTGCTGGGCTTTATAATGTCTTCTGTCCTTTCATTTTTCACATTTTGCCCTATATCTTTATTCACGAGAAACAGTTAACCCAAAATAAAATAAAATAAAATAAAATAAAATAAAATAAAATAAAATAAAATAAAATAAAATAAAATAAAATAAAATAAAATAAAATAAAATAAAATAAAATAAAATAAAATAAATAAAATAAAAAGGTCAATACAGTTATTACAAAAAACAATCTACTAGTATACTCATAAGTTCAATAAGCCACTTACTACTGTTATACTAATATTAAACCTAAAACCATGCTGTTTATATGAAAAAATTTAGGTTTAATATTGGGCAATTTAGTCCCAAGTGATATTCAAGTAGCACACTACAAGTATTCTACTAGTATATCGAATACCTTCAACATGAAAAATACTTGATATTTACTTCAACATTACTAAAGAACACTTTAGTAAAAATGAACTTGTATATTTCTTGTTCATATGGGAAATTAAAATAATTTTTTAATAATTCAGTGCTATTCGTTTGAACAAATCCAATTGAATGATTACAGACACAACTAATAAACCATTCCAGTTTGGTAATAATTCAGTGTATTTTAGGTGAAGGATATCTCAAAGGCAGCCAAATTTACATCATATGGTTATATTTTATATTTGAATGAATCCATTAGTAACGTGAAGTATATAAAAATGTATTTCCTTTAATGCTAGAACTATAGTGGCAGTCATTTTGATATATTTTTTTTTAATTTTGTAATTTAATAACTTATAGTAATAAATACTTATACTATACTGATGTTTCCTGAATGTGTGTACATTTTATCCTAGCATTGTTATTTATTAACATTTCAAAACACAAAAGAGTTCTGAGTATTTCTATCTTGACCTCAAAATAATTGCATGCATTTTAGAATCCAACACTTTCCCATGACATTGAATGTGTGTGCATCTGTTGCCTTGCCAATTTCAGCTAATAAAAACATAACTTTCTGATAGCAAAAACATAACAGTTTTTACTGCAGTGAAAAACATGTTGTTTTCCTGCATGCTGGACAAAGTGGGGTACACACCTTCAGGGGCAATCTGGTAACACATACACAATTTTAGGCTATACAGTGGTCTCTTGCTAAACCGCGATTCACCTTTTGTGGCCTCGGAGTTTTGCAAAAAATTTTTAGAGCAATTTATTTTTAGAATTTTTTTCAAGCGCATTGTGTTCTTCGTCCTGATTGGCTGTAGACCGTTGTCAATCAATCTCCTCCGTGTACAGTACAGAAATCGTTCAGCCTGCCAAATTAACATAAATCGGCGATCGCTAACAGTTTGAGTTCCAACAAGGATGCAAAAAGGGCTTTAATTGTCCGCACCAAAACCAGCATAAATGGGGTGACACATCACATGCACCGTGCCATGCAATGCAAAAATAAAATTGTGAGCATAGGTTTATATCAGGGTACGCACACCGGCGCCGCAAGTCACCGGCTATCTGCAGTGCCCAGCTATGACTCAGGACACTGTTCATATTTCTGCCATGCCATCTGAATAATTTCATTTTAAATAACATGCGAATGTGCACGTCTGGTGTGTGTTGCTTCGAACTGTCATGTGCAGGGCGCATCAGATGTGCGATCCCAGGTGGAATGTGCTTAAGCTTTGTGGATCAGTGACTGCAGGAAAAAGAACATTATGCTGGAGGCCAACATTGTCCGTAAGCTAAAAAGCTTTTTAAACCTTTTTGCTAAAAGCGATGAATGTTTGCTTATTACCGCAGGTTTGGATCTTTGGTTTCATTCTATAATACTGGACTTTTTTTCTATGAAGATTATTTTTAGAACGTAACTCCCGCGATAAATGAGGGACCACTGTATTACAAAAAATGTAATCATTTTAGGGTAGTCATAAAATATGACAATAGACATTCAAAGGTTAATTCTAAAATCTCAATAGAAGCTTCGAATGTAAATATTTGCTAAAATTTACGACAATGGTACTGTCGTAATTGAACAGTCAGAATAACCACTATGTTCATTAGTAAAAAAAAAAAAAGTATGTATGTGCTTAAATGGGTGACACAGTGGCACAGTAGGTAGTGCTGTCGCCTCACAGCAAGAAAGTCGCTGGTTCGAGCCTTTGCTGGGTCAGTTGGCTTTTCTGTGTGGAGTTTGCATGTTCTCCCTGTGTCCGTAGTGTTTGTGTGCATAAATAAGTGTGTATGTGTTTCTCAGTGATGGGTTGCGGCTGGAAGGGCATCCGTTGCATAAAACAAATGCTGGATAAGTTGGCGGTTCATTCCACTGTGGCGACCCCAGATTAATAAAGGAACTTAGCCGAAAAGAAAATGAATGAATGGATGAATGTGCTTAAATGCAGATCGCAGATTCTGAGTATTGGACACCTTATTATAGTCACAGTATATAAACAGCAGTCAATTCTCAGAATAATCATTGCTTAAATGAGATCTGTGTAAGAAATGGACAAATGGATATTATGGTACAAATCAGTCCATACAGGAAAATCACATGCTGCCATATAGCAGTTGGGAGTGAGGCGAAGCTTCACTTTACTACTGTACTAATTAACCGTGACGTTCCTCTTAAATCAGCAGTTTTGCATGTGGCGGGACCTGAGGGAGGGAACCATCTGCGCTAAAACGCAGTGATTGGCAATGTCACCGCTCAAACTCCGTAAGATCAGGACATAAACCGGAATGCATGGCTACAGTCGCGGCAAATCTCATCCTAATGTGCTGCACAGACGTTTCATTTCCAAAGTCTTGATTTAAATCTACACCTTCGAAAAGAAGATAATGCCTCCTTTAGTTCATGCTATAGGCCTCATTACCAGTTGGTAGCTGCTGTAAACACTCTGTTTTATATTAGGTGAAATTAAAAGCTATACTTAGTGCAACCAAAAAACACAATGATAAGGGTGAACGAGATCATTGACATGTTTATTACTAGATTAGCCAGGACACGGTTTGTGCCTTGCACATCATATTCCTTTCTCTCAGTGACTCCAGTGTTGGGGAAAGTTACTTTTGAAAGTAGTGCATTACAACATTGAGTTACTCCCCCCAAAAAGTAACTAATTGCATTAATTAGTTACTTTTTATGGAAAGTAATGCGTTATATTACTTTTGAGTTACTTCTCCTTACCTGGCTGAGGTTTGATCTCTTTCAGAACTTGCAGGTGTTTTTTTTTAACCTTTTTTTTATAGAGAAGCTCTGCATTTAACAATCACCAATATAACCTTTATCTTCATTTTCCTTTAATAAATGTAGGATAAAATTATAGAGAACATTCTGAGCCCAGCGCTATACATGCTGTGTATACAGATTAATGACAGCATGTACTGTAATGTGTTTGCTACTTTTGTATGTTTTGTTGTTAGCAATGTAAATTCACTGTCCATTGAGATAAAGATTGCAATAAAGAGTACTAACATGAACTAATTTAAGGCAAAAACAGATTTTAAACCCTAAAAACGTTTAATAACAAAATGAACAGTAAGACGATAAAAACATTTCCAAATCAAAATAAATCTTTGAGCTTTATACATTGAATAAATTGCTTTACACCTTAATAAATGTGTAAATAATTTCCAAAAAGAGAAAAAAATGGTATTATATTACAAAACATAGTCACTTCTACAGTAATGTTAGACAGTGGCTGCATTTCCTCAACAATAAAAGCAATAACCGATGTCGTGTTTCTTGCAGTTATCAAGAGTTTTAATCACACATAATCTACACTTAAAGATAATCCATATATTTTATTTGATAAGTTATAAATAACAAGAATCCATAGCAAAAATGTAAGTCTCCAGCCTGCCAATGTTTCTGTTTATGACTCTCTGTCACCTATTGATGATGAGCGATTCGCGAATGAATTGTTTGTTTTAACCGGATATTCTAAGTGAACCAGTCCGACCAGTTCTTTAAATGAGTTGTCGTGAAATGGTTTGCGTTTTCAGTAAGTACTAATATACCAGATACCCCCCGACTCAAAATAAACCCATATCCTGAGTTATTCTGCAACTAGAACATTACACAGACTCATCTGCTGCGAAAAAAAGAGACCTCATGATGATGAGTGTGAGCCGTCTGTCTGTTCCCCTTGCAGCATGCTCTCTCATTGAATGTGTGATCCAACCTGACTAAGGTCATTTTTATTCCGCAATATATTTTGTAAAAGCCAGTTAAGCAAGGCAAAAAGTAACTTGCGTTACATTTGTTGAAAAGTAACTCAAATAATATTACTTACTTTTAAAAGTAATGCATTACTTTACTCGTTACTTTGGAAAAGTAATATTATTACGTAACGCGCGTTACTTATAACCAAGCAGCAACCTCCCGCTCTCCCTCGTGAAGCAAATACGGAAGTAACTGAAACTGCAATTCAACAAAATTCTGCTAGTCCTGCATAATAGAGCAAATTTCCATTGACCCCACTGTTAAAATGACCAACTTTACAGCAGAAACAAAAGGTGTTTACAGCCTGGTACAAAGAACGATTTTGGTTCATATAGCTAATATTACTCTTCATGACAACTGCAAGGGGGGGTGAATTTTTTTTATAACTCATCAGTTTAATTTATAAATTATATTAAGTCTGCATAATTAAGGGCATGGCCACTTGAGTGACAGCTAGGTCTCGCTGGTCACCATCACATTCTGGCTGATTAGCCGCTGAACTCGGCATATACATCTTTTTTGTTTTGTTTTATGTGGCTTTACGCAGTCAGTTGCTTTTTGAAATTATTTCTTACAATTATAAGATGATATGGCATGCTGTGTGCACTTAATTGTGCTCACAAACCATTCACGTGCCTCCAGGTGAGTGAAATTATATACTTATACCATCTCAATAAATGTATTTGTTTCATTTAAGATAATTTATCATTTATAATGTTCTTTAGAGCTGTAATGCACTCCAGAATCTGACAGATTGATTAGCTGTAGGCTCTAGAACAGTCATCTGAAACGTTGTCATACAGTGTTATGCCTGGATTTCATAAGTAGCCTTGCATTTACTAACACACACTATATTTAAAGTGTTTAGAAATAATTAACATTTTCCTCCTGTAGAAAAACGTCATAAGAACAATGCTGAGTGGCTCAATGTATTACAACAGGGTTTTTAAAAGACTAAACACTTTGCTATAGTGTACAACCAAGCACAAGTGGTCAGAACACAAACAAGTCACAGGTAATGAAGTATTAAGCGTTTCTCCCAAAGAAAAGCCTGTCTAAGCAAAACGCTAACAGTTATCTGTAGCTCCGCTCATGCTCCGCCTCTTTGCCCTTTTTTGGCATCCCCCGGTTGGTGCAATGACGCGCGAACAAAATAGCAACGGTTGGCCACGCCTACTCTTATTTTGCATTCTTCAGAAACCTATGGGTGACTTAACGGATACTACGTCCTATATCTTTTACAGTCTATGCTTATAACGCGTTACCCCCAACACAGAGCGACTCAGTAATTTACAAAGAAGAGGTTTTCTGCAGGTCACCTTAGCAATAATGCAGAAAGAACATGAAAGGTCCCAATTGATTAAGCACAGGGAAAATAACAAATGGTATAAGTCAACAACCCATGCTTTCGCTACATCTGTGACCTTTAGTTATACAATTGATTAAAGCTCTGATGTTGACGGTGACATTTGGAGATTGTAATAATTCTGCACTGATTAATTTGTTTAACCGGGATGCATTGAAAATCAACATTTGAGAATCAAAATGTATGATTCAATCAAGGGATTGTTGTGCCCTTGGGACATTAGTCTGTCGTGACACAAACAGGGTGGTATTTCTTCAACGCACAAAGAGACATGCTTCCAGAAACGCGCAAGGCCTTTCAAATCATTTTTAAAAACCATAAAAAGCCAAATACAGAGATTTCATAGCATTTAAAATTCAAGTGCACCTTTTGGCAATTACCTTGGCACAAAAGCATACCTGTAAAACGCTGATCATTATGCAAATGCGCTTTTCAAACACAAATTCACTCAACAAATGTGCAAAATCTGCATTAGAAATTATTTCCAGAGGTCCAGCACATGTAAATGAATTTTATTAGAGTTTTGTGTGTGTGTGTGTGTGTGTGTGTGTGTGTGTGTGTGTGTGTGTGTGTGTGTGTGTGTGTGTGACTGCAGAGTGTTCTGTTGGAGCAGCTCTTTATTAAAGTGCAAAACAATAAAGTGGACAGATTGCTAATTATGCAGCGCTGATAGATATTCTAATCTGGCGGTGTGAAAGATGAAAAGAATGAGTGACACATGAAGAAAGACAAGAGGCCACGTCTGTGAGCGCACAAACAGGACTACGCACTGCCTCTAAATGAATCGATATCTTTTGTTTTGTTTGCGCCCACATTGGCCGGCTAATTTACATGAAGTTACCGATTTGTTTATTCGCCACACCATAGTGTAGCTAGTCTCTAAAAATAACTTTACACGCTCAGTGGTTGGAATTCTGAGTGAAATGCTCTCAGGTTGTATATTACAGGCTGTCGAGACGCATAAATGTTTATCACCTCTTTCACTATAGTTTAAATGGATTTCAGAGAAAGACAAAACAATAAGAGCTTGTCTGGTACACAGTAAAAGTTTACAAGCCTTCTCCTAATGGCCTTCAAGGAAAAAGGCTTAAATTCTGCTCTTTTAGATTTAATGGAGTTTGTTGAGTATCTTGAATCGTATGTCTATAGCTATGAATGTCCACACTAAATCAAGTCACAGTATTCATTAAATGCATTTTGCTCCTTAAAGGGATAGTTCACCCCCAAATTAAAATGTACTCACTCTTTACTCACCCTCAAGTGGTTCTAAAGTCTTTATGAGTTTATTTATTCAGTTTAACACTAAAGAGATATCTAAATACATGAAACCATTTACTTAGAAAGTAGAAAAAAACAAAGTAATACTATGGAGGTCAATGGTAAACAAGTAAAGGGTGAGTATTTGAAATAACGTTCATTTTAGGGTGAACTATCCCTTTAAATGTCCGTCGTGTGCTTGTGTTTGGTGATGTTTGAAGGTTGTGAACCAGTAATGATGTTTATGCAATGAAGAGCAGTAATGATGATTAGAAGAGCCGTAATTAGCCAGCTCCTCTCTTGCACCTTATTTAAAGTCGACATGAAATCAAAACCATCCTATTTACTAATTTAATGCACCTAACTGGTGTTATTGTGCAGGAATTATCAGAGCATGTCATTCCAAAGAAAAAACAACAGGCGTCTTCAATTAAAATAGCATAAATTGCTTTTACCTGCCCTGACTTTTTATTTCATTTGACTTCACCGAGGCTGCTGAAGTTTCAACAAACAGTTCCCCGCTTTTCTTGACTCAATAAATTCCCATTGGATAAAAATCAAGCGCCTACATTGAAAAGTCACACGATGGAAGCTAAATGGGCTGCAAACATCACTTTCCATCATCTTCCAGCATCTTAAAATAACTTTGACAAAACCACACAAAAGGAAGTGGTCTGGAATGAAAATGCGTTGGTTCAATCTTTAAAATGTGTTTTGAGAGTATATTGGTAGTGCTTTCCTCTACCTATTGCCATCTTGAGTTTATTGCATTTTTTGGGGGAGGCTATTCCCTCTCATTGCCAGAACAAGTGCTGGATATTTGGAAGCTTTTATGGTCTCAATTTTGTCTCTTGCTATTGTTTCGATAATTCCTGGAGTGGCCTATATAGGAGGTCCACAGGATGACAGTCTGCACTTCAGTGGATTCACTCTGATTTAGGTGGTTATAGAGATGCCATTAAGGAATACACTTTAAAGCGTCGGCCTCACAAGGTTAATAAAGATTGCTGGCAGATTTACTGTGTTGACTGTTACTAAATCTCTGATATAACCTAAAAATGAGAGAATAAATAACACATTTCTCAACATTCTGTGTATTTCACATAGCATTTAATACACAGCTCTCAGCATATATAAGTACACCCCTCACAAATCTTTTTTTATTCATATTTTTAATAGGAAGTTATACGCTATTATTTTTGTGCATATACATTAGATTAGTCAGTACTGAAGCCAAATCTGGAGCTTATCTATCACAATAGCTTACGATAACGGTCCAAAACTAGTACACACTAATTTATATGTAATAGAAAAATATCAAATACAAATTTAAAAAGAGGAAAAATCAAGAGAAGCAGAAAATAGAAAAATTTAGTTGAAATTTTGCAGGTTGTAATTTTTTTTTTTTTTGCAATATTTTGCTTGAATTTAATTGTATTATCTTTTGAGTTTTTAAATATGTTTGGTGATTAAAATATAATTTAAATAAATATAATAAATAATCTGTTTAATAAATCTGTTTTGTTTAAATGCACCAAAATATATTGCCTATATTCACCGGGAAATGGATCAAAATATTCATTTTCAAAATAGGGTGTACTCTATGTTACGCTGTTATGCTATGTATATCATACATTCGTTGTACTATTTTTCATGGCATAATTCACCCAAAAAAACTACTTCTGTCATGATTTGCTCATGCATTTCAAAGCCTGAATTAACTTCTGTGTGTGTAGAAGAATAGTTATTTAAATCTTAAATCCTAAATGTGGCCCCAAACAACACTGGACCTCATTGATTTTCAAAATATAAAAAAATATTTGACCCTGGACCATAAAAATTTAGGTTGCACAGGTATATTTTAGGCAATAGCCAAAAATACATTGTTTGGGTCAAAAATATAGATTTTTATTTTATACCAAAAATCATTAGAATATTATAAAAAGATTATGTTCCAGGAAGATATATTGTAAATTTACAGTAGGCCCACACGGAATCTGCGCGTACAGAATTCTGCAGATTTCCGCAGATTTTTAGCTCATCATTGATTCAGTTTATTTACTTGTGTAAATGTGTGTAAATTTATATTTAATCAGTTTTTTAATTAATTTCAGTAATATTATTGACTAATATGGACATATTTATATGATTTATTTGCAATACAGTTTGTAAAGTAATATTTTCTGTCTTTTAGTAGATATGTTATTTAAGAAACTTGCTTTGTTTACCAAATAAAGTGGATCTAATTTGATCTGCTTTGTAAACATGAAATAAAAGTTAAAAATGTATTATTTTTTGTTTCATATATTAAGGTTTTAGTTATGATACTCCCAAAATCATTCCGCATAAATCTGCAGATTTTTAACAAAATTCTGTGCAGAAATAGCAAAAAATGCAGATTCTGTCTGGCCCTAGTAATAAGCATTGCTAAGCACTTCATATATACAACTTTAAAGGCAATTTGATATTTGATATTTAGATTTTTTAACCCTCAGACTCCAGATGTTCAAATAGTTGTACAGTACCCTGAACAAATACATACATCAATGGACAGCAGATTTATTCAGATTCCAGAAAATCTCAAATAAAGACAACAACTGACACTTATTATAACACTTATGTTTTTGTCATCCAGGATCACGTTTAATTTCTAAATATGGAAAACTACACAAATACAAAAAAGATTGGTCCTAATTTACTTTATCAAACACACCTGTCTGTAATTAACAAGTGTGCCTTCAGATCTGACTTACTGTATGACTTATGCAGTCAAACTGGAGTTTGTACGTGCGAAATAGACCCTTTTCACACTTCCGGGTTTCTCAGTAGCGGAAGTCGTCATAGTTGGGAAAACTTAGAGTACAGCGAATGGGAGAATAAACTAATTTTTTTGCAATCACATTTGCTCAAATAATGAAAGAAAAAAAACTCCACGATGGTGTTATGAAGACTTTCAGAAAAAAGAAAAAATTGTGTGAGACTGATGACGGCAGCCAGAGGAAAGAATAACGTTAAATTTGCTGTCCTGTCCCATAGAAGCTGCTTTAGAAACCCCTTAGACAAGCGGTAATTCATTTTTAATTTGAAGCAAAGATGATATAATACATACATAAATACATATAAATGTTTATACATTTTAAATAAAATAAAAATATATAAAACTTTAAAGTATTTAAGATGCTGATGACTGTTAAATGCGTCAGGCTTGTAAAAAACGATCAATTTTGTTGTACGGCGCTGTGAAAAGGGGCGGGATTAAACAAGATGATTACACATAAAAAAAAGTGAGCGATTGGTCCATATTTTACATTTTTGTCCAGAGGGGTCATCTTTTGATCTTTGATTGGTCTCATGTGATGCGATTTCACTGCGCCACTGTGCAGCCACATCAAGAGCAATGGATATTAATTTAATTTAGCCAGTACGAGTATTTTTAATTTGTTGAGTTGCATCTAATGAATCACCATGTCTGAGCTAAAAATTCTCTTTCATTTTCAACTAAATAAAAAAGTCACCTACATCCAGAGCTTAATTTGTAAATGAATAATTCCCGGAACAAAACCAGGAAATAAAAGTTACTGTGACTGACGTCCACCAAACAATTTCAGTTTTCCCAGACATCATTAAATGGTGATAGCACAAAAAAAGACCATCACAGTTCTGAACGGTCTTTAATTATTCTGTGCCATATAAGGTTATAGGTCAGTCATGGAGAATAAAAACATGTAGCTACAAACACAAATCAATCCCTATTTAGTTCATGTCACTTTTATGTGGCAAGTGAAAAAGAAATAATTAAACGACTCACTCAGTCTAATCTTCAAGAAGAGTCATGTTTTCTGGCTGAATTGAGATCGCTTTGTTTCTGTTTCCCGCTATCCTGATCCACTCATGCAGTTTCATCTTCTCGAGATCTCTTTTGATCAGACTCATTATCAGATTTACTCGTATAGTTAAAAAAAATAACATATGTGTGACTGGCTCTTTGCCATTTTGCAAATATTATTTAGTTTGGCCACTATGCCATAATTTATTTTGGCTGCTCGTGACTCAATCACTAACAGATGAGAGTGATTGTAAAAATAAGGAAGTCGATTGGCTTAAAATATTGTTGATTGTCAATATTTACGGGACTTTTGCTTTAACTTGCGAATATCTGACATTTTCCAGAATAGGATCTGTCAAGATCTGGCTCAAATTAAGCACTGCCTACATCTTGCATGGTCTAAAGATCAATAAATTAACAGCAAATTTACACTGTAACTGAATTTCACTCTAGTCTTTAATGAAATTCCTATCATTACTCATTAGCAGTATCTGCACATCTGCTACAAAAGTCTGTTGACCGTCCTCAAACCTCAAAGGTGAACTGACCTCAGTGGGCTCCAGGTTTTCTCCATTCTTCATCCACCTGTACGAGGGTTTTGGTTTCCCCGTGGCCTTGCATTCCCACACCAGAGAGTCATCGATGGGCTTCTGCACATCCTGCGGCTTCTCAATTAACTGAGGCGAGGCTGAAACAACCAACAGCAGAGGTAATAATGACTACACAGAATTACTTTAACCTTGATTATGACCCGTTACGTGTCCTTCAAAAGCAGACTAACAGTACATTCTGGAGCCATGAACTGTGGGGAATGGTGTGATGTAATCACAATAATGCCACATAAGAAAACAACATTAGTGAAGGCGAAGCAGACGCAGGCCAACTGATTCACATTTCCACTTAGATGGGTGAACGGGTAGAAAATCACATCTAATATATTGGTACTGTCTAAAAGCTACAGCCATAAAATTCTTCAACCAGTTCCATTATGGTAAATTATGGCTTAATTTTAAACAAGCGCTATTGATCTTTATCTTTTAAATGCATGCAACTCAAACCTAGTAAATTATTGACCAACAATGCATTCAGAAAATCATTTATGGGTGTTTCTTTTCCTAAAAGGAAAGAAAAAAGATGTATAAGAATAGGTAAAATCATATTAAGCAAACAATTAACAATGTAAAACATGCTTTAATGCAATAATTAATGATAATTAACTATTTTCCTACACTGAAAAAAATTATTCAAAGATGATTCCTTGGATTTACTCAATTATTTTACGTTGAGTGGTTGTAAACAATTTATTTGGGTTGATTTTAAACAAACAAATTAAGTTGAACATTATTAAATTTAATTTGTTTGTTTAAATTCAACACAAATAAATAGTTTGCAACAGTTTTGCATGCAACACTTTTTTCAGTGTATCCTAACCCTCAGCCTGATAAAAAAGACTATTAAAATGTTGTGAGTCAAGAATTCAATTCTTTGTAATTTAAGTTTATTTGTATAGCACTTTTCAAAGCAGCTTTACAGAAGGCAAACATTATTGCATTACAATCAAATTTGGAAAAGTTAAGGATATTAGTTGCCATAACTTTGTTAGCAAACTTAATAACATAACTTAATAACAAACCAGCAATCTATGAGTTAAAATTTGCAATATATTTAAACTCTGATTTAAGTTCATTAAAGACTAAATCTGACAAAAAGACAATGGTGGCAAAAACTAAAAACAAAAATATATATATATATTTTAAAATAGATATTTTTAATCCTTTATAATTTCATGGCTTAAACAATTCAAAACCAATAGAAATTATAATACACCACAAATTATAACACACAATACAATAATACAATAAAAAGTAAAATAAAACATAAAATTGCTAAATATCACTTTTGGTCTACTTTGTTCACTGTGACTCTCTGATTGGTGGATTTTTTTTGCATAGTATCATGGGTAATGTAGTTTTTCTGCACTATCTTCACTATTAAACTGCTAGTTTTAAATTATTTTAATTAATGTGAACAGAAGGGCTCAACAAAAAGTATATCTAATCGATTAACAACTTCAGCACTGACACTTTAGGCTTGTTTTTCCAAAGGCTTATCACTTAATAAACAATTTACCATAACTGAATTTTCCTGGTAATTCAACTATCGCGATTAGTTTACATTCTGGAAAATTCATAAATGAATCCTTCTTTTGAGTCAAATCTTTGCAGCGAATCTTTTGATTTGGTTCACAAGAATGATTCAGTAATGGAAAAAGTTTAACAACTTACTGAAGGGGAAGAAAAACAATGAACAACTTGATATTCATTCATTTACTCATTCATTTTCCTTGGTCCCTTTATTAATCTGGGGTCGCCACAGCGTAATAAACCGCCAGCTTATCCAGCATATGTTTTACACTGCGGATGCCCTTCCAGCTGCAACCCAGTACTGGAAAACATCCATACACACTCATCCACACACATACACTATGGCCAAATTAGTTAATCCAATTCACCTATAGCACATGTGTTTTGACTGTGGGGGAAACCGGCGCACCGAGAGGAAATCCACCCCAACACAGGGAGAGCATGCAAACTCCACACAGAAATCTGTGATCCAGCCGGGACTCGATCCAGCCACCTTCTTGCTATAAGGTGGCAGTGCTAACCACTGAGCCACCATGTCATATAACTTTCTTCATTTTTATGCATTATCAGATTTTTTTGAAGCCTAAAACATCTCTATATGGACACTAACTGTGAATTGAGCAACAGAAATTCTTTAAAATCCTTGAGCTTAAAAAGAAAGTCAAACAGCTTTGGAAAAATGTCATAGGGAGAGAACTGTACTTTTAATTAAGTCTCTTTTTCTGCAAACCAGTCACATTTCCAGCACTGAAGAGCAAAATACAGCTTGAATGCTTTATTCAGTGGCAGTCAGTCTACAGTATCTGGCAGTCACTGGAAGTGTATTGACTTTTAAAGCCCACTGTTTAAATGAGAGTAAGCAGTCAGGGCCTGACTTAGCCTTGCCCACGGGGCACACAATCACACTCAACACTTCACGCCCACAAGTCAAACTTGAGAGGAACGAGAGGTAGAGAGGTCAAAATGAGCTCTCAGCATCTTTAACACCAACCGAAAGCTTGTTTAGTAGCATACTGTGATTATGATAGATAGACACTTCCACTGGCCATACTGTAGCAATCGTACTCTATCATGTAAGAAGCATTTTGTGAAACTTAAACCAAACCCAAGCCAAATACCACACTCAGACTACTCATTATGTCTCTAGGTTAAGGTGTAATAACACTGTAATAAAACTTCTAGTTCAAGAAAATGTTTGGTCATTTTTTAACTTGACCTACTTTATTCAATTTGTAAAATAAAATAAAATAAAATAAAATAAAATAAAATAAAATAAAATAAAATAAAATAAAATAAAATAAAATAAAATAAAATAAAACAAAATAAAATTCAATTAAATTCAATTAAATTCAATTCAATTAATTAAAAATAAATTAAATTAAATAAAACTAAAATAAATAAAGTACAATAAAAAACAATTAAATTAAATTAAATTAATAACAAGCCATTTAATAATAAATATTGAGGGCACTTTTACACACAAAACACAATTTAAGCCCCTTTTCATACGTGTGTCTAGATCCTAAAACTAAATACTTAATATAAATAATTAAGAGTAAAAGTTCTTTTGTAGTTGCTTTTATAAGTTAAACTGTAGAGTTTTTATTTTGCTTCAAAACTGGTTGTTAACAACAGAACTCTGAGCCATTCTCATTACAAACTAGACAACATGTTTGGTGTATGTTGTGTTTTTCAAATCCAGAATCACTAAAGCATGCAGCACACCAGACTGCATTTATATAATTGCAAGTCCTTCTCTAAAATAAAATAAAATAAAATAAAATAAAATAAAATAAAAAAATAAAATAAAATAAAATAAAATAAAATAAAATAAATAAAATAAAATAAAATAAATAAATAAAATAAATAAAATAAATAAAATAAATAAATAAAATAAAAAAAATAAAAAATAAAATAAAATAAAATAAATAAATAAAATAAAATAAATAAAATAAAATGAAAAAGGAAATAAAATAAAACAAAATAAAATAAAACACTCATATAATAATCAATACTGAGTACATTTAGACACAAAACATAATTTAAACCCCTTTTTCATGTGTGTGCCTAGATCCTAAAACTAAATACTTAATATTCATATTAAATTGTAAAAGTTATTTTGTGGTTGCTTTTAAAAGTTAAAACTGTAGAGCTTTTATTTTGCATGTTACCAACAGATCTCTGAGTCATTCTTATTACAAACTAGGCACAATGTTTGGTGTATGTTGTGTTTTTCAAATGCAGAATCATTAAAGCATGCAGCACATCAGACTGCATTTATATAATTGCAACCTCTTTCTCTCTAAAAAAATAAAATAAAATAAATAAATTAATTAATTAAATAAATTAAAAATAAATAAAAGAAAAAAAAATTAACAACCTAAATAAATAAATAAAATAAAATACTATTTAAATTATTAATAAAAAATATTTGGAGCATTACACTGTTTCAGAGTCTGGCCGGTAATGATAATTTTAAGCCCTGTGTTCTCCGGTGTGTGTAGATGTACAAAAGCAATACAAAGAACTAATGAAGGCAACAAAAAACATTTGTGGCCAATTGCTAATCAAGCAGAAATAAAGAAAGCAGGGCTTGCAGTGTCTCTCCTGCTGCTGGAAGTGATAAACATGAGCTACACTTATTGATCTGCTCGTTTCGCTGCTCTGCTGACCAATGTCTCGTAGGCCTAATTCCACAGGACTTCAAAATAACATTACAGATTTTTATCACCTGGCAAAGGGATGAGAGTGAGATGCAGACACAAGAATAGAAAGCTCTGAGTGTCTGTCTAATCCTAGAAGAACCACAGTGAGTGTTAATTTAAATGTGACATTGAGATAAATAAAAATGTTCAATGGTGTATATATTTCAAATATGATTTTTGTTGTCTCAATTAGCACTCAAAACCTTAACTTGCGGTGTTCAATTTGACATTTTAGTCATATGTATCTTTTCAACTAAATGTAATTGATATTTTGTTAATAATAATAATAATAATAATAATAATAATAATATAATAAATATAATAATAATAATATAAATAATAACAATAATAGTAATACTACTACTAATAATAAATATAATAATAATAATAATAATAATAAACATAACAATAATAATAATATAAATTATAACAATAATAGTAATTCTACTACTACTAATAAATATAATAATAATAAATAAAATAATAATAATAATAATAATAATAACAATAATAATAATAATAATAATAATAATAATAATAATAATAATCATCATAATCATAAATATAATAAATAACGGCGACGCAGCGGCACAGTAGGTAGTGCTGTCGCTTCACAGCAAGAACGTCGCTGGTTCGAGCCTCGGCTAGTTGGCGTTTCTGTGTGGAGTTTGCATGTTCTCCCTGCGTTCACGTGGGTTTCCTCCGGGTGCTCCGGTTTCCCCCACAAGTCCAAAGACATGTGGTACAGGTGAATTAGGAAGGCTAAATTATCCGTAGTGTATGAGTGTGAGTGAGTGTGTATGGATGTTTCCCAGAGATGGGTTGCAGCTGGAAGGGCATCCGCTGCGTAAAACATGTGGTGGATAAGTTGGCGGTTCATTCCGCTGTGGCGACCCCGGATTAATAAAGGGACTAAGCCGAAAAGAAAATGAATGAACGAATGAATAATAAATAATACATAATATAATAATAATAATAATAATAATAATAATAATAATAATAAACAATAACAACAATAGTAACACTACTACTAATAATAAATATAATAAACAACAACAACAACAACAGCAATAATAATAATAATAATAGCAAAATATAAATAATAATAATAATAAAATATAAATAATAATAATAATAATAGCAATTATAATAACAAATATAAAAATAAGTCATATTATATTATATTATTATATTATATTATATTATATTATATTATATTATATTATATTATATTATATTATATTATATTATATTATATTATATTATATTATATTATATTATAACCAACGTTTATAAGAATAAAGATATACAGTTGAAGTCAGAATTATTAGCCCCCTGAATTATCAGGCCCCCTGTTTATTTTTACCCCAATTTCTGTTTAATGGAGAGTTAAAAAATTCTAAACAATAGTTTTAATAACTCATTTCTGATACCTGATTTATTTTATCTTTGCCATGATGACAGTAAATAATATTTACTAGATATTTTTTAAGACATTTAAAGGCTTAACTAGGTTAATTAAGTAGGATAAGGTAATAAGGCAAGTTATTGTATAACGATGGTTTGTTCTGTAGACTATCGAAAATATATAGCCTAAAGGTGCTTAAAATTTAGACTTTAAAATGTTTTTTTTTTTTTTTTTTTAAAACAGCTTTTATTCTAGCCGAAATAAAAAAAAAAAAAGACTTTTTCCAGAAGAAAAAAACCATTATCAGACATACTGTGAAAATGTCCTTGCTCTGTTAAACAGCATTTGGGAAATATTAAAAAAGAAAAAAAAAATTCAAAATAGGGCTAATAATTCTGACTCCAACTGCATATAATAAGATATAATATTTATATACACACTTCATTAAAAAATGTTTAATGATCTTTTTAAAATACATAATCTTTTTAAGATGCTACTTTCAAATTAATATTTTGTCTTTGTTATTATTGATTAAATTAAATAATGATGTTAACAAACTATTTTTTAATGTAATCAACTCATGAGAAATTGCCATGCAAAAACCTTTGTTTAAGGTTCACTACATGTCTCCTTACACTGTGTCTGTCTTAAAAGCAGGAGAAGATGTGAGACAGAGGAGAAAACAACAGAAGCACAAGCCGAGCAAGCCTATCCCAATTATCATAAACATCCGGCAGGAGAACAAGAAGCAGTAGTGAAATAAAACCACGTCTATATGACCGGTCGCCTCACTTCATTACATTCACTTTTACAATCTGTGGAAGCTTTTTTTCTAATTAATTCATTTATATATTACCAGCACAATCCCATTAGGAGAACTTCCCTTTTCTAGGAACCTGTCCATCCAAATTGCACACAGTTTGGAATATAAACAATGAGACAACAGGGATAATAAAACATTAAGCGAGCTCCTATTCCTGTAAATGGGCCACTGGGCATGTGGATACAGCATTAGAGCCAGTGCTTGATCCCAGAAGGGGAGGATAAATCCCAGTGCTCTCTAGCCTACAGGTACTTACTTAATAGGGAGCTGTCTTGTATGAACAATGCCGCCGAGCCGACACGGCAGAGAAGGGAAAAGGTTATGAACCTCTCATTTTAAAGTCCATATTTAATATGCTTCTCTTCATAAGTCTCTAAGTCACATAACACTAACTAGAAACCTGGGCCTTGCCATTTGGGTCTTAATTTATAATTCATGCCAATTGCAATAGTAAACAAGTGTAGGCCGAAGGTGTACGTGCAATTAACAGAACATAAATGGTATTTCCATATAAATAAATCTATCTATAACCACCACGAGTGATTGAGTAGAGAAGTTGACCTCCAATAATTAGAAGTATTCTTAAAAATGTTCTATAATCTTTTATTCTTTGATCTGTCTTAAAGGGCCAGTTCACCCATAGCTGAAAATCCTGCCATCATTTACACATCATTCATTTCTTATAAATCTGTTTGTCTTTTTTTTCTTCTGATAAACACAAAACAAGACACTGTATTTTGAAAACAAATCTGGAAACCAGCAACCACTGACTTCCATATTATTCTGTTTATGGAAGTCGATGGTTACCAGTTTTCAGCTTTCTTCAAAATATCTTCTTTTGTATTCGACGAAGAAACTCATATTTTGGAACCGCTTGAGTTACAGTATTAGGTGGTGTGTAACTTATCATTTTTAGGGTAAACTATCCCTTTAACGACTACAGACCAGAGTGTTTTATTTTGTTCCAAACATATCAGTTACCTAAATGACCAGGACATTACTTTGCCCATACCCTTACGCTTAATTTTCACAGAAACTATTACAAACATTTAAGTAGGCACTTATTTACATTGAATATGCTTTCGGTTTGTATAAAATCAACTAAATAAATTTTGATTGATGTAGAAACCAAGATGCAACACATTGTCCTTGACCCTTATACTACATTAAAAAGCTATTAAAAAGACAGTTTTTGCTAAACAAGTATAAAGAACAACATTTAATCAGTTTTGTATTGTTTGTTAGTTTTTACGCTTTCTGAACTAACTGTTGAATCAAAGATTTGATTCGGATAATAAAAATAATTACAGCAATTTAAACTGGTTCATAGAAAAATTGAAGCTTTCAAACTTGCAAGACCAATGGGGTATATATATACACACACAGACTTTTAATTTCAACCAGCCAGCCTTGGTGCTTCCATTATAAAATAGCCACGTTTAAAAATCAGTGATCTTCACTGCCTGATAGATTTACGATATAAAGTGGGTCTCAGACCAGACAAGAAGCACTGCATTAAATGTCTTTAAAATATGACTATTTATTTTATCCCAGTATTTTCAATGGAGTTTCTGCGCTCGCCTGCTAATCCTGAAGGTGCTGGTGGTTACACAGTCGTTTATCTTATTTTACGCTTGAACAACTGAATGCTGAAGTCTATTTAACTGAGTGTATTTTAATTCTATTACAACATCGATGCTGTAAAAGGAACCTTATGAAATTGAAAATAGTCACAATAAAGCTTTCACTGGAAGTTTATCATTGGCTGAAAAACACTAGCTGTGAATATACCCAATTATGAGTCACAAATATTTGTCTTTAAACCCTTTATAGAGCACTCATTGAAATACTCATAGGAAAAACCTTGGAGTGTTACTTGGGGTAAATACAACATTTTTGAGATTTTATGATTGTAAAACTTATAGATTCCAATCAACAGCCCCTTTCATACATGAAGTCCTTTCCGAAAAATTACCGGCAATTTTCGGGAATGGTTTGTATGCTCGAATGGCCCTTTTTGAAAGTACCGGCAATTTTCCGGAGAGAGAAGTTGTAACATTACCGGTAATTTGCCAGGATGCTGCTCTTTGTGAACGCAGAAGGAAAATTGCCGGAAAGAGCGCATTCACGATTAGAACAAGCTGGCGTGAGACGTCTACTCCAGCCAATCAGAACATTCAGACATATTCACATTCGTGCTGTTTTAGAAAATAAAAGCCTTTAAATATTTTTCCGGACACATTTATCTGCTAGATGTTAGTCAGATAACGTTTCTATGTTCCTTCTTAATGCCAACTATGTAAAAAATTATCAATAAAATGCTCATGATAAACTGCTGTTTGTTTACCTTTATGCTCTGCTTCAGTTGCTTAACGCGTGTGTATGTGAAGCAGCCGGTGAGCGCCGTCACACACACGTATTATGTACATCTTGACATGCGAAAATGTTCCTCGACAGGTTTTCATCAAAGTTGTTCACAATACTTATCCATCCACAGAATTTGTAATTTAGTCAAATGTCTAAACCTTCAGCTGCGGTTCGCGCTTCTGCCTTTGAATGTCTCTGAGACAAAGCAGCTGCATGCAGGGCTTGACATTAACACCCGCCAACCTGCCAAATGCGGGTAGATTTCAGTTGTGGCGGGTTAGACAGACACTCTCACTAGCTACTTCGGCTGGTTGTATATCATTTTTAAATTGTAGTTTTCTTAAAAGCAGAGTTCGACAATAAGGAGGGACCAATATGCGTGATAATGCGATCTTAGAATTGAGAAGCAGCACGACTGACAAAACTATTTGTGTTCATGCGAGCAAAAATAAGCAGGTGAAGACCAAATGAGAGAATGATCACTCGCACTAACAGCTGCTGTGATGCATGTGACTGTTTAAAAAACGTGCGTGCTTCCGTTTCCTTGTGTGAAGCAACAGTGCCTAGAAACGCAACTGGTGTGATCGTTTTTTTTTTCAAATAGACTAGACAAAAAGTTAAGCTCATGCTGCTTTCAAGAGCTCCAGATTAGTTTTTTTGTAAGTAGCACCGGTTACTTTTGCTTTAACCATTCTTTGAACAGATTATTAATTGGCCTAATGTTAACCGTGTGCGTGTGATCATCCTTTCATTACCACACATGGTATGTTATTCACCTGCCTTCTTTTGCTTGCCGTTATTTTTGTTAATATGGTTTAATTATCATTTTTTACAACAACATTGCTTTAAGGGGAGATTAACTCCCTTATGTGTAGTTAAGTGGTGATCTGGGGCCATTAGCCAGGACAGATTACTGTGCATAATATTAGATACACAATAATTGACAATAATTCTTTTTTAAATGTTAACTGTTTTTTTAAGAAATGTTTTGTTAAATAAAAAGTATAGTGTACAGCTATATTTTGCTTGTTTTGACACATTTAAAATTTGTGGCTAAGAAATAATCGTTTATTTATGTTTAGTGTGGTCAGAGATAAATTTGGTAAATCCTTTATTTTGAGCTCTGAAAAGTGTGAATTAAAAACTAATTGTAATACGACACTATGAAACTCATTTGCTCATGCACATTGAGCAAGCTCATACATGACACACAAAAATTGAAATAAACGAGGAGGCATGTGAACATAACACAAAATCTAAATCAAGTAATTTTAGCTTGTCAAAGTCATATTTATCCATATAAAATATATTTTCCCAACAACATAATTGTGGCTAGTGAAAATGCGCAGTGGCTAGCAACGTTGGAAAAGTACTAGCCACAGTGGCTGGTGATTAAAATAATTAATGTCAAGCCATGGCTGCATGAATGCCAAAGCTTTAAATAAAAGGGAAACCATCAACAAAAGACCCTTTCTATGTGCAGCCGTTTAGAGCTCATTTCTGGTTAATGATGCCAGAATTTACCAGTATTTTAGAATGGATGTGTGAATGGTCTTTTCCGGAAAAATCCCAGAACATTATTACCTGTGTGAACAGCGCTTATTGGAGTTTATAGGTAAAGTCGTTCTAGAAAATTTCCAGATATTTACGGGTATCACTGTGTGAAAGGGGCTAATGTCAATGAAGTTAAAATATATGATTCTTCACTTGATAAAAAAAAGAAAATTACCTCATCATTTATTTTGTTGAACCCCATCAACTTCCATAGTAGAAACAGAAAATAATATTTATAAGAAATGTAAAGTTTGAACAAGCGAGTAAATGATGACAATTTTCATTTTTGGGTGAACTATCCCTTTAAATCTATGCCATTATTTTTAGTTTTATAATGTGGCAGGTCCTATATTGCTTCCAAAATAACAGCTTCTTTTTAATATGCCACACAATCACAAGTGTCATTCATGACCAGAAGCAAACAATCAAGCACCTTTTAAACTAAGCCTTTAATCCTGAATTTATTCAAGTGCGTCCAAAAGTCTCTAAAAAAAAAAAGAAAAAAAAAATTGAAATCAACTACTTCTTGACAATCACATAGAAAAATCCGATGTCAGATCCAGATGCCGCTCTGCTGAGTGTTTTTCTGGCATATGTGTCCTTCATCTAAGTCTAGCGAAATTTAACAGCTTTGATCTGGAGTCAAATTGGATCCCAATCATGATGCCATCTGGTAGAGCGGCGCACACAGAGGGTCAGGCACAAGGTCACCCTCTCATCTTTTTAATCTGGATAAAAATATTAGAGGCATCACGAGCGCGAGGCTTTAATCAGTTTGATGCACCGTTAAAGCACAACATCCGGCCTTAAGTTGATTCTCTGCTGGTCAGAGTCCTGCATCATGTCCTTCACTTCAATGAACGTGACGTGTGGCTTTAGCCGTTCAAATATTCATGCCTCTCAGGGCAACTTACCAAAGAAAGAGAGCTTTCCCTGCACGGAGTTTCTTCCTTTGCTGTTTTCTGCCACACACTCGTATGTACCCGCGTCCTCCTGCTGGAAGTAAGGGATTTCCATCACGCCGCTGGTTTTCCTTACATCCACCTTACGGGCGAAAGGGACTCCATCTACTCGACGCCAGCTTATAGATGGTACAGGACTGAGGTGGAGGAGATATCACAAAAACAGACAAATTCAAGGATTACAGTGAGGATGTATAGAAACTTACAATACATATTAATTAATTAAAATAAATAATTGTGACTACACTGAAAAAAGTGTTGCATGCAAAACTGTTGCAAACAAATTATTTGTGTTGAATTTAAACAAACACAATATAAATGTAATAATGTTCAACTTCATTTGTTTGTTTAAATTCAGCCCAAATAAATTGTTTGCAACCACTTAACGTAAAAAAAAAATTGAGTAAATCCAAGGAATCATCTATAAAATCTTCACAATTCTGAGTGATGAAAAGTCGCTAGATTAAATTATACTATTTTCTTTATTTTTATAGATGTTAGTGAACTTTAAAGAGGACCTGTCATGCTCCTATTTACAAGTAAAAAAAGTATCTGATGTCCCTAGAGTGTGTATGTGAAGTTTCAGGCAGGGATGGGCAAAAATACATTGAAATGTATTTAAAAATAAAATACCAAATACCTCCTTTTTAGGTGTATCAAAGTAAACTAAAAAAATACAGCAGCCATAAATGTATCAAAATAAAATACTGTATTTTTGTATTTTCGCATGAACCTTCTTTGCAAACCTTCCATGAACAGGCCTATTTGATCAATGGCTCTACTATTAAACGTGAAGTAAACAACATTTGATCGCAACAGCTTTTCTCTGAGCAAGATTTAGGAGATTCTCTGCCAACTCGCTCACCTCTACTCTTACTGTACATAAGTAGATATAGATTTTTTTGTACGATTCTCATACAGAAAGCCCTGTTCAATGGAGATAATGAGTTAGAATATACTACAATAGCTGTTAATTATGTTTCCACCCATTGTATGACCAGTAAAATTAATATAATCTCCGAATAATGACTATTCAATCTCTTAACATTCTTATATTTAAAAAGGGTGATATGTGAAGTGTTTCATTTTTAAATGATTTTTTTTCAAAGAATTTTTCATAAATCGATTTTCTTTTTGCAATTTAACTCTTCAGTAGATGCATGATTCAGTGTGATTTCTAAAAACTCAGTCAACAAAACTGTTTTTATGTCATTTCCATATGTGATTTTCACATAATTTCTTCAATGCACAACATAAAAACATGATATCTCAAAATGACAAAAAATTGAGTTTTCAATTTTCGCAAATAATCTCTTCATATATACCCTGCTGGTGCCATATAACTGGAGTCAGGTGTTTTTGGCTAGTCTGTATAGACTGAATTGCTGTATTATTACCTCTTTATGTTTCATATATTGTTTCATACATTGTCCCACTTTGACATCTTTATGCAGACATATTTCCTCTTCATTAACAATACTACTTCTCTAAGCATTGACCACCTTCTTCAGTATAAATCAATTTTCTGTTCTAATCTCAAGTCATTTTTATGATGTCATCGTGTAGACTTCTTACAAAGTATTTTACAGTATTTGAAACTACAAAAATGCAAGACACTAAAGTATTTTGATACAAAATAGTGAGCCATTTTCATAAACTCTATCAATTACAAATGACAAAATACTATTTTGTCTTTGAAATACATATTTGAAAAATATGTACACTCTCAAAATACATGTATGCGAGCTGTCAATGGAGTGGTACCTTTTCAAAAGGTACAAATTTGTACCTACAAGGTCCATATTAATACCTGAAGGGTACATATTAGAACCTAAAAAGTACAAAAATGTTCCTCTTAATTTTTAGGTACTAATATATACTTTTGAGGTACCAATATGGACCCTTTAACTACAAATGTGTACACCCCAGTGACAGCTTGCGTACCTTTATTTCTGAGAGTGTATCATAAATACTGCCCATCCCTGGTTTCAGCTCAAAATCCCACACAAATAATATTTTATAACTCTTTGAAACTGCCCCTTTTAGACTTAGATCCAAATTGTGCTATTGGGTGACTGTCGCTTTAAATTTATTGTGCTTCCAGCTCTCTTTACAAAAGAGGTAGGAGCTACAAACGCCTATACATCAGCATAGCAGCAGATTCAAAACAGGACTAAATTTATCTCCGTGTACAACTGAAAATGTGAAGTGGCTCAGAAAAAGGCAATCTATGGAAACTACAGTGTTCATTTGTGCATTCTGAAACTCCACATTTATAATGCTTGTTAGTCACTCTAGAAAACTCTAATGGATGACGGCTGCTTCTCAC
The DNA here is from genome assembly GCF_903798145.1 of Danio aesculapii. Lineage (NCBI taxonomy): Eukaryota > Metazoa > Chordata > Actinopteri > Cypriniformes > Danionidae > Danio > Danio aesculapii. The sequence continues at coordinate 48,055,297 of NC_079440.1, read as the reverse complement.
TCAGGGCTGTTTATGCTAACAAGTGAGAAATCATCACTAATGGGCAGGGCTTTTCCTCTCTGTTGACATCAGACATGTACAAAGGGAGAATGTAAATCAAAGTGTTTCTGCAGACTGTTGTTATGAAGTGGGATTATAAAAAATAGAATGAATTAATTTTTGCCATTAGAGGCTGGCTATATTCACACTGTTGCCACACAACTGTTTAAACCCTTTATAAATGTTTTTTCATAATAAGTTCCCTTTAAACACTGCTTGATGCAAATTTTTGAGGAAAATGATATTAGATAAAAGTCAGTAGTATGAGATGTAAATTAATTTCTGTAAAAAGACAGAATTGGATGATGTATTGCATTTACAAGTTCAAGATTGCAATCACAATTGTGAGATAAAAATCTGATAAAAAAGTTTCAAAAGTGAGCGTTCTCAGTAACTTTTTTACTGGAACTCCCACTCACGTCAAAGTTCTCTGACATGACTCTGAAACTTTAGAACCACAACCCAAATTTCACAATCCAAAACAGCGTCTCGTTGTACTAACTGTGTGAAACTGTGGTAAAACTTATTAAAACTTCTGTTTGCCTGTGTCTCAATAAACTCAGAATAACACTGAGCAGTGTGGAAATTATACTGTCATTTTTCACACAAAATATTACTTTTCAGTGTGTTTTTATTGATTGCTAGCAATGGCTTATTTCTGTTTTTTTTTTTTTTTAGTTTTTTTAAGTCTTTTTTAAGTTTAGCTCCAAGTTGTTCAACAGACCTGCCTAGACGCTTCTATACCTAAGAGCTTGATTAGCTGGTTCAGATGTGTCTAATAATTAGGGTTGGAGCTCTGCAGAGCATCACCCCCCTCCAAGACTGAATTTGGGCATCCCTGCATTAGATGAACTAAATATGGACATTTTGGCTATATACAGTTGAAGTCAGAATTATTAGACCCTCTTTGAATTTTTTTTTCTTTTTAAAATATTTCACAAATGATGTTTAACAGAGCCAGGAAATTTTCACAGTATGTCTGATAATATTTTTTCTTCTGGAGAAAGTCTTTTTTGTTTTATTTTGGCTAGAATAAAAGCAGTTTTTAATTTTTAAAAACGATTTTAAGGACATAATAAATTAGCCCCTTTAAGCAACATTTTTTTTCAACAGTCTACAGGCCAAACCATCATTATACAATAACTTGCCTACTTACCCTAACCTGCCTAGTTAACCTAATTAACCTAGTTAAACCTTTAAATGTTTAAGATTAAATAAATCAGTTATTAGAAATGAGTTATTAAAACTATCATGTTTAGAAACGTGTTGAAAAAATTTTCTCTCTGTTAAACAAAAATTGGGGAAAAAATAAACAGGGGGACTAATAATTCTGACTTCAACTGTATGTACTGTATGCTAAAAAGCATTAGTATTAGGACATCATTTCTTTTGATACATGAGTTCTGAGGTTCACAGCATTATGATGTTGCTATAGTACTTTAAGACCCAATTAACATACTGACACACATGTAGTCATCACCCAATAATTTTCATTCAGTTAAGACAAAGTCACCAGATTCTGTGTTTGGTCACAATATGGACGAATAAATGGTCTTTAGTGTTAATAGTAGGAACACTCACTCTGGTCCCCCCAGGCTCTGCGAACCAAAACAATCCCTTACAATTGGCTTAAGATTGGAGAGCTAAATTCGGGACATTGCAACCTGCAGAACCTGGGAACTTAAAAAATAAATAAATAAATAGAAAAAGTAACAGTAAAGACCCCATTAAATCTACTTTTAGGGGTTTTATATTTGAAAATGTTTGCCTTACAAGCGAATATGCTCCAATACATTGATACCATTTGTATTATTGTACTTTCACCAAAATGGATCAATGATTTTGATGACATCACTCTGCATTTCAGCTTCTCATCCGGTTTTTAGTCCAATCAAATGCTCTCTAGAATCTGAGTCATCCTTTTGTCTACACTCAAAATAGGCAGTTTTCTGTTTACTCCAGTCCAGAAACACAACAGAACAGGGTTACATGAACACACAGAATAATGCTGTGTTTCATGGCACTTCAGAGAACCTTTAAAGTCCACATCAAATTTAATTTAACAATTTTGTTTTGCTAGCGCACACTTTTATTCTTAAGGTGAACAACTACTCCATGCAAGTTAATTCATTAAAAAAATGTTTTGGTAATATTTAATCAAAATCTAATCACTTGTTTCCTCTCTGTAATGGCAGTCCTTCTCTGATGATGTCAGTTTGATGGCTTGGACGAGGGATGCTAAGCCACGCCCATCCACTTGTTAGTTAACTGTGAGTAAGTAATGAGAGAAGGAGTGCAAAAATAGAACCCCTCTCCTAACTCAATATCCCATTGTTGCTACCAATACGTCATCATGAAAAAACAGTCTGCAGCAACTTCCAGTTCACACAGCTCTAAGTGATATCTATGTGTATATAATTATTTGAGGGGGGATGTGTTACGTTTCCCATATGTTTTGTTGTTTGTTTTGTGTTTCTCTTTCTCGTCTCTCTTCTGTTGTGTACTCTGTCCTGTTCAAGGTGTGCAACCAAAAGTGATCTATTTAATATAAGCTTGTGCAGCTCAATTTAGTATTTATTGAGAAGTCGAATGATCTTGAGAATTGAGAATTGGATTATCAGATTAGCTCTTGTTTTGCTAATGGCTAACAGTGTGTATTTTACGAGGACTCTAGTAATTTTGAGCAGCATAGTTTTTTTGTGTTAGTTAGTTTATGGGGGAGTTGCCATATTTGTAATTATGTTTTGGAATAGGTAGGAGGTTACGTTAAGCGTTGCATTCGCTGAAGATCACGGTTTTGTTTCTGCATTTTTCTTTTGTTAGTAAGTTTAGTTGGTTGGGGTTTATTTAGATTGTTTTACTATATTCATTTCTTTGTTTTGCCAACACTCCTGTTTTTTCCTTTAATTCTGTTATTTACAATTACATTCTATATTCATTCTTTGATATGCTCTGTTTAATAAATTGTACATTTTAGTTTCACTTATCCATCGGTTGTGTGTTCTCATTTTCACCCAGCACCATTATAGAGACTCACTGAATGTTATGTCTCATCCAACTTAATAACTTAAACAGGTAACAATGAAGTATATAGCAAATTCTCTACAGATACTTACTTTCCCAAAGCAAAACACTCCAGGCGCACAGTTGAACCTTTGGCCACTTGTACGACTTCCGGGAACTGTACTTCAATCTTTGGCTCATATTCTCCCATAACACCTACAAAAAGAAACATTCATTTGTCACTCGCAAGAAGAAATATTGCAATTATATTGAACAAAAGCTATCAATTACTCTATCTGCAACTGCAATTTCCAATCTTTCTCTTTCACTATTGCTGCATAATTTAATTCGCACCTTCTGAAAGGTTTCTGGGATTGCGGGAGCCCTGATATCTGTTTTTTTTTTTTTTTTTTATGTGAGGTGTGCTATCGGCCAGGAGACTAAGCTGTCTGAGGGACTCAAAGAGATGCTTATCTGCAATGTCTAACGCTGGACGTTTATGTCAGCGCTGCCAAATAGGAAGGGTTGAAGAGAGGCAATCATCTCCTTCTGTAGCGCCTCAGGTAGAGGGACATGTACAATGGGCTTTGAAATTGTGCCTGGAGATCACACTGCGAAAGTAGCCTTTGAGTGGCTCATGTTGGTCAAATACAAACATCAGGATTTTAGACAACCTGAGGTACAGCACAATACAGACAAGGCATCGGTTGGATGTCAGCCAGTTGGACGTCATGCACAGACAAACACAGACTTGAATAGCTATCTTTATGAGGACTTACCGTATATGATTTTATGCGGTAAGGATTTATTTATAATGTACAGATCGTGTATTCTATCTTCATACCCCAACCCTACACACACTCACACGAAAAAACCTTTCGCATTTTAAAAATACTTGATTCCGTGTGATTTATGAGGCCATTTTCCCCATGGGGACCACATTTTTTTTTCTCCCAAGTCCAAATTCACTGGTATTGATACTTGTTGGGAGAATGAGTTCCCCACACACAAAGTACACACACACACACACAAGCATGCACGAAAAAACGCAAAAATTAAAACAAAAATGCACACGCACACACAAGCACACACACACATTTACTTTCAACTGGCTATCATCCTTAACTGCCTTAAGAATAAAATATTATGACCTAAATGTCATTAATGTAAATTAAAATTAACATTCTATTATAATATATTTAAAATCCAGTTTATTCCTGTAAAGGTGAATTTTCAGCAGTCATTAGTCTTCACCCAGCAGGCACACAATGTCAAAAGACGTTAATATTAGGTTAGATTTAAATCATGACATCAGGTGACCAAAATCCAACGTTGAGCCAACATCTTAAACCAACGTCATATTGATGTCAAATATTGACATTTACTCGTCAGGTATGGCAACCAAAATCCAATGTCTGATAGATGTTATAGTGGTAACGTCCACACAACGTCAAGCTGTAACATCATTAGACGTTGACGTTTAGTTGATTTTAGGTTGTGTTGGAAAGTGATCAAAATCTAACGTCGAGCCAACATCTTAAACCAACGTCATATTGACGTCAAACACTGACATTTATTCATCAGGTTTGGCAACCAAAATCCAGTGCCTGATAGACGTCATAGTGGTAACGTCCACACAACATCAAGCTGTAACATCATTAGACGTTGATGTTTAGTTGATTTTAGGTTGTGTTGGAAAGTGATCAAAATCCAACGTCGAACCAACATCTTAAACCAACGTCATATTGACGTCAAACACTGACATTTATTCATCAGGTTTGGCAACCAAAATCTAGTGTCTGATAGACGTCATAGTGCAAATGTCCTGACATCATTAGACATTGATATTTAGTTGATTTTAGGTTGTGTTGAAAAGTGACCAAAATCCAACATCGATCCAACATCTTAATCTAATGTCATATTGACGTCAAACACTGACATTTATCCGTCAGGTATGACAACCAAAATCCAACGTCTGATAGACATCATAGTGGTAACGTCCACACAACGTCAAGCTGTAACATCATTAGATGTTGACGTTTAGTTGATTTTAGGTTGTGTTGGAAAGTGATCAAAATCTAACGTCGAGCCAACATCTTAAACCAACGTCATATTGACGTCAAACACTGACATTTATTCATCAGGTTTGGCAACCAAAATCCAGTGCCTGATAGACGTCATAGTGGTAACGTCCACACAACATCAAGCTGTAACATCATTAGACGTTGATGTTTAGTTGATTTTAGGTTGTGTTGGAAAGTGATCAAAATCCAACGTCGAACCAACATCTTAAACCAACGTCATATTGACGTCAAACACTGACATTTATTCATCAGGTTTGGCAACCAAAATCTAGTGTCTGATAGACGTCATAGTGCAAATGTCCTGACATCATTAGACATTGATATTTAGTTGATTTTAGGTTGTGTTGAAAAGTGACCAAAATCCAACATCGATCCAACATCTTAATCTAACGTCATATTGACGTCAAACACTGACATTTATCCGTCAGGTATGACAACCAAAATCCAACGTCTGATAGACATCATAGTGGTAACGTCCACACAACGTCAAGCTGTAACATCATTAGACGTTGACGTTTAGTTGATTTTAGGTTGTGTTGGAAAGTGATCAAAATCTAACGTCGAGCCAACATCTTAAACCAACGTCATATTGACGTCAAACACTGACATTTATTCATCAGGTTTGGCAACCAAAATCCAGTGCCTGATAGACGTCATAGTGGTAACGTCCACACAACATCAAGCTGTAACATCATTAGACGTTGATGTTTAGTTGATTTTAGGTTGTGTTGGAAAGTGATCAAAATCCAACGTCGAACCAACATCTTAAACCAACGTCATATTGACGTCAAACACTGACATTTATTCATCAGGTTTGGCAACCAAAATCTAGTGTCTGATAGACGTCATAGTGCAAATGTCCTGACATCATTAGACATTAATATTTAGTTGATTTTAGGTTGGAAGTTGGACATTGAAGTCGGACTGACATTGGGTTCTGATGTCAACCCAATTTTAATTTTTAAACAAAATGCAACGTCCCCAAGACATTGGGGTTCAACTTCAATCTGACGTCATGTTGTCATCCTGTGCCTGCTGGGCAGTGTCACATGATCATTTATAAATCCAATCCACAGAATGAAGTTATTTTTTAAAATGAAAATGTTATTAACCTTAAACTTTAATACACATATTTCTTAAGATGTTCAGATATTGCTTCATATTGAGACCAATTAAACACTTTATTATTAGTAAAAGTCTACTGTGATTATGGAACAATTTGATGAAACAAATGGGTTATTATTAGGCAATTAAAGTTAATTGCTTATTCTTATAATATAATGGGTGTTTCAAAATTAACAAAAGAATAAAAAAATAAATAAAGCAATTGTTTTTCTTCAAACAATGACAAGTAAAAAAAATATTTTTAATAAAATGTTCAATTGATAAGATTAAAAATCAATCTAAACCTCCAGGAAACCAGAAAGTACCAAGTGGTTTGGAAGAAGTTTATTTCATGCTGTCAGAAAGATTAGATTTTGTTTGTATGTTATGATATTTGACAATTTCTTTTTATCGCCCTTGTACATGAGTGTGATCAAATTGTAAACCCACAGAGAAGCAACAATTAGATCAGTCTAAGACAAATGACCTTTCATACTGGGGGGCCTTTGATAATGCCAGCCTAGAGGCACCAAAACATGCTTCCACAGCATCTTAGAATGTGCAGAGAAACAGCTTATTAACCTTTGAATAAACTTTGTATAACATGTAAATGAAAATGAATAAATAAACAAAAGACTGCTTGAAAATTCTCCATTTGTACTGTATTTATTAGGTAAAATGTTAGTGAAATGTTAAAATTTGTTTTATTCCATTAAGTTCTGACAACATTTCTGCCAACTTTCAAATTAAATTATTGTCATTTGTGGCATTTTGCATTTTCAAGTGCTGTGAGTGAAAATCTGTGTTATTCCACCAAATTTTGCTTTCTCAAGGTGAAACACTGCCGATAAAAAAAACTATTCAAGCATCTGTCAAATTTGAGATTTTGGGCTCTTTGAATTTCCACTTAGTGTTTTATTCAGTCTAACTTTTAAGTGGTTCTTTGTTGCAGTTTATCAATTTGTGTTAGTTAATTTCAATTACAATACATACTTTTAAAAGTTATTTTCTCAAAATTAGTTATTTTCTTTTTCACCTTAACTTAACTCTGTTGTCTTCAACAACGCTTACATTAACAAAACATAACCGTTTTATTGATATTTATATTCTGAATGTTTTTCCAAAGGGATATGTTCACACATAGTTTGCCTCATTACATACATTTAATTCTACAAAAAAGTGTGGGATTATTTCTGTCTGTTTTCATATTCTTATGAATTATAAACAAAACAAAGTAAAAAATTAAAATAAAACAAAATAAAAAAGTAAAACTAAATAAAATAAAACAAAGTAAAACAAAGTAACATTAAATAAAACAAAGTAAAATAAAATAAAACAAAATAAAACAAAATAAAGTAATAAAATAAAACAAAGTAAAATAAAATATAATAAAATAAAGTAAAATAAAATAAATTTAAATAAAATATAACAAAATAAAATAAAATAAAATGAAATAAAACAAACAAAATAAAACAAAGTAAAATAAAATTAAAAAACTAAGTAAAACAAAATAAAGTAAAACAAAATAAAGTAAAACAAAATAAAATAAAACAAAATAAAATAAAATAAAATAAAATAAAATAAAATAAAATAAAATAAAATAAAATAAAATAAAATATTCACTGAAATTTCGAATTTAGTGTGCAATAACCTAAAATCTTTCAAATGTATGCACAGTTAATGTTTAATGCTAGAAATAAATTACTTTCAAAATATATACAAAAGTATTTTGAAGAAAGACAAGGGGGGTATAATCTGACAGAAGAACAACAATTTAGGAGGTTGAAAACAAGGACAACTTTAAAAAGTTTGTGTATGTCTGTATGTGGTGTGAAATTATGGAACAGAACAGATTTTCAAACAATGTCAGGATATTAATAAATTTAAAAAGTTGTATAAGTATATATAATTAAAGGAATATGATGATTAATAAAATATAAGAAAATAAAAGAATAAAAATAAAAGATAAAGGTATGATGAAATTTCAATTAATGGCCGTTTGCAGTACTATGTAATGTATATATATATGTACATACAACAAATTCTATAAAATAACATGCTTACAACGATGCTTAATCAGCTAAGTTTGAACTAACTATTTGCAAAGGCTTAATAAATAATTCCATAGTGTGCAGTTATTATAATGTGTACAGTGATTATGCTTACCATCTGTGCGCAGAATGAGTGGAGTTGGTGGCCCTTGTACTCGTGTTTTGGTGACAGTATTGGTCACGACACAGGTGTAGTTTCCCACATCCGACGGCTCAACTTTAGCGATATACAGATTCCCCGTCTCTTGAGACACAAAGCGACGAGAGTCCTGCTTTACGAAGGACGGGTACTCGTTAAAAATCCAGGAAAACGTCAAAGCTGTAAAATGAAGAAGAAAAAGGAGAGAGAAGACCATCAACATCACACATGAGAAGAAAGAGGTCAGTCTACTGCCCTGAAACTACATTTTGCATGAACATAACTAGAGTACACAGTGACCTTTCCTTTCTCCACAGAGCCTAATATGAACCAGCCTGAATGCACCTGTATTATGATGTCACATAGACTGTAATTATAGACATATTGCACAGTGTAGACTGTTATAACATGGCTACAGAGATTTACTTCATCACATTTTGTAAATACAGTAAAGATTTTATATGCAAAAAGTTTGCAGATGCAAACTAAGTTATTCAAAATTAGCATTTTTCTCAGCCTTACGTTCACTTATATCGATGTAAATAAAATAAAAGGAACTATTTATTGCTATAAAAGTAAAATTCCTTGTGAAAAATGCACATTTTTGAAGTACACTTCAGATAAACTTTTCATAAACCATTTTATTCTTTCATAAAAATATGACTTGCATGATTATCATTATTGCCTGATAATTTGCATGTAGATACGATTTGTTCATAGAAATATAAGCTACTGTACATTGTAATCACATTTTCTGTTTAGTTAAGGTTATGAATTGTATTACGGGTTCTCTGCACAGTCTACTCTTGATGTTGAAAATTCAACTATATGTTTACTAGAGTGACTTTTATTGACTTTTTTGTAGTTTGAATTAATATATTTAAAAACTTTCAGGATTTAGTATGTTAACGAATACTGTATGTATATAGCAATGTTGATGTACAGTTGAAGTCAGAATTATTAGCCCCCTGAATTATTAGCCCCCTTGTTTATTTTTTTTCCCCAATTTCTGTTTAACGGAGAGAAGATTTTTTTAAAACACGTTTCTAAACGTAATAGTTTTAATAACTCATTTCTAATAACTGATTTATTTTATCTTTGCCATGATGATAGTAAATAATATTTTTCTAGATATTTTTCAAGACAATTTTATACAGCTTAAAGTGACATTTAAAGGCTTAACTAGGTTAATTAGGTTAACTAGGCAGGTTAGGGTAATTAGGCAAGTTATTGTATAATGATGGTTTGTTCTGTAGACTATCAAAAAAATATAGCATAAAGGGGCTTTATATATATATATATATATATATATATATATATATATATATATATATATATATATATATATATATATATATATATATATGTCTAATATCCCATGGCCAGAAAGCGATACATCTTTTTTTTTTATAAATTGTTAAAATGTTGGCATTCTTAATTCAGCAAGTCCAGACACTGATGTGTACACTATGATTTTATATAAAATCCACTTTAATGTGTGATATGACTAAAAGTAATATGGTCATAAACAAATATTTTCTCAATTCAAATGAGTAGTGGCTTGGACCCAGAAACAGCATTCCATGCGTCACTGATACGTCACGACTTAACATGCGGATAGCACGCTGCTGCTGCAAACATTATATATATTATATATGGAGGGTTAAATGCTCTGTGAAATAAAAAAACAAAATTTTTTATGTTATTATTACTATGTTAGTATTAAGTATATGCATAAGCAAGTGTGCTAAAACAGTGACATAATTTGCATATAAGGGATATAAACATACAAAGCTTGCAGTTTGTCACTTCCCTCTAAATGAACCAATGATTTTATTGACATTACCTCATATTTCAGTTTCTCATCAAATCATCGGACCAATCAAGTCTATAGTGTATGACATGTCCCACCCACTTCATAAAACTTCTTATTTGCTTTTCAGTTAATGTGCTTGAGCTCTCAATGGCAGAGCTATGATAAAATAAAACACTATTGGCTGTTTGATAAAAAGGGGAGGGGCTACTACTGTATATGTCCAGCCCTGTCTTCATGTTTCAGATAAAATTAGTTAAACATTGAATAAAAAAAAAAACACCATATCAAAGCTCCTCCCAGGACCTTTAAATGTGACCTAAGTAATGCTAGAAGTTTTAATTTTCTTCACATTTTACAAAACAAAGCTTTCAACACGCCACTTCACACTACATTAGACAAATAAACAGGCAAATAAATCAGTCTCAGCTCAGAAGAGTTAGTAGTCCTGCTTTACGAATAAAAATCCAGGAAAAAGTCAAAGCAAAGAGGGAAAAAATGGAGAGAAAAGATTATCAACATCACACATGAGAAGAAAGAGGTCAGTCTACTGCCCGGAAACTGCATTTGCATAAACATAACTAGAGTACACGGTGACATTTCTTCTCTCCGCAGAGCCTAAATGGCATATGTGGGCTCTGCTCATGAATCTTGCACCTCCCCAGAGTTTCTAAATTAGCACTGGGGCTACATGCTAGGGTGAAAATTAATCAGCCTGAGGAGGGTTGTGTGGCTTAGAGGGTGAGAATTAATGACACGACGGATAACCAGTGCCCTGTGACTAGTTGGCCCCTAGTCAAGGGGGAGAGTGGTGGTGTGTAACCAATGCTCAAAAATCCACAGCACTAATCGTTTAAATGTTGGTTAGTTAATGGGTAATCGGCAGAGACAAGTATGATGTGATAATCATGTAGAACTTTACAAGAGCAGTTTTTTGATGGCAAAGGTGTAGTCTGGAGAATTCTATTTAAAAACTACCTGTCAAAAAAGTCTTTGCCCCCCTCTGAAATAAGAAGCCCATTAGAATGCCACTGGCATTATTTTCATGACAATTCCATCATCCAATTGCTAATAATCAACAATAATGTATATTTACAAATATGTTTTATTAATACACTTACCGGCCACTTTATTAGGTACACCTTACCAGCAGCGGGTTGAACCCTCTCTTGCATTCAGAACTGCCCTAATCCTTTGTGGCATAGATTCAACAAGGAACTGGAAATGTTGGTCTATATTGACATGAGCATCATGCAGTTGCTGTAGATTTGTTGGCGGCACATCCATAATGCAAATCTCCAGTTCCACCACATCTCAAGGGTGCTCTATTGGATTGAGTTCTGGTGACTGTGGAGGCCATTTGAGCACAGTGAACTCATTTTCATGTTTAAAAAACCAGTCTGAGTTGATTTGCGCTTTATGACATGACTACTATCCTGCTGTAAGTAGCTATCAGAAAATGGGTACAAGGTGGTCATAAAGGGATGGACATGGTCAGCAGCAATACTCAGGTAGGCTGTGTCATTGACACAATGCTCAATTGGTACTAATGGGCCCAAAGTGTGGCAAGAAAATATCCCCCACACCATTAAAACACCACCACCAGCCTGAACCGTTGATACAAAGCAGGATGGATCCATGCTTTCATGTTGTTGATGCCAAATTCTGACCCTACCATCCGAATGTCGCAGCAGAAATCGAGACTCATCAGACCAGGCAACGTTTTTTCCAATCTTCTATTGTCCAATTTTGGTGAGCCTCAGTTTGTAATTGTAGCCTCGGTTTCCTGTTCTTGGCTGACAGTAGTGGCACCCGGTGTGGTCTTCTGCTGCTGTAACAAGGCATTAGCACCAACAGAACTGCCGCTCACTGGATATTTTCTCTTTTTTGGTCCATTCTCTGTAAACCCTAGAGATGGTTGTACGGGAAAATCCCAGTAGATCAGCAGTTTCTGAAATACTCAGACCAGCCTGTCTGGTACCAACAACCATGCCATGTTCAAAGTCACTTAAATCACCTTTCTTCCCCAATTCTGATGCTCGGTTTAAACTGCAGCAGATCGTCTTGACCATGTCTACATGCCTAAATGCATTGAGTTTCTGCCATGTGATTGGAAATTTGCGTTACTGAGCAGTTGGACAGGTGTACCTAATAAAATGGCCGGTGAGTGTACAGTATATAGTCAATTGTCAAAAGTCAGTTGTCAAGTACACTTAAATCAATTATAAAATATGCTTATTATATAAGTAGAAATCCCATTAGTGTTTATAGCAGACCTGGTCAACTACTTTATACTACAACTACTATTAAAACATTTATAAAGGATAACTTTTTATTTCAAGTGATGTATTATTGTAATTATAATTATTCTTATTTCAATGAAATGTGCGTAAAAGTCAAGGTAACTTAAAAATTATTAAGGTCATTATAAATATTCCCTTTTCAGAAAGGATCATAATTCCATTTAAATGTCAACCTTGATATGAGAAAATTATGATTTAATCAATAGAGAGCCAACATTTAGCATTTTCATTAGGGTTGTGCTGTTTGATAATTCATTCATTCATTCATTCATTCATTCATTCAATCATTCATTTTATACCGCTTTTCTGGGGCCGGGTCACAGGGGCAGCAGTCTTAGGAGAGAACCCCAGACTTCCCTCTCCCCAGACACTTCCTCCAGCTCCTCCGGGGGATCCAGAGGCGTTCCCAGGCCAGCCGAGAGACATAGTCCATCCAGCGTGTCCTGGGTCTTCTCTGAGGCCTCCTCCCGGTGGAACATGCCTGGAACACCTCCCTAGGTAGACGTCCAGAAGGCATCCGAAACAGATGCCCGAGCTACCTCAGCTGACTTCTCTCGATGTGGAGGAGCAACGGCTCTACTCCGAGCTCCTCCCGGGTGACAGAGCTTCTCACCCTATCTATAAGGGTGCGCCCTGCCACCCTACGAATGAAACAAATTTCGGCCGCTTGTATACAAGATCTTTTCCTTTCGGTCATGATCCAAAGCTCATGACCATAGGTAAGAGTAGGAACATAGATTGACCAGTAAATCAAGAGCTTAATCTTTCAGCTCAGTTCCTTCTTTACCACAACGGACCGGTACATTGACCGCATTACTACCGCCACTGAACCAATCTGCCTGTCAATCTCACGTTCTATCCTTCCCTCACTCGTGAACAAAACCCTAAGATACTTGAACTCCTCCACCTGGGGTAAGGATTCTCCTCCAACCTGGACATGACAAACCACCTTTTTCCGGTGGAGCACCATGGCCTCGGACTTGGAGGTGCTGATTCTCATCCCAGCTGCGTCACACTCTGCAGCAAACCACCCCAGTGCATGCTGAAGGTCCATGTTCGATGAAGCCAACAGAACAACATCATCTGCGATTAACAGAGATGAAATCCTGTGGTCCCCTCCAGTCAAAATCGGTCCATGAAAATTATGAACAGAATTAGTGACAAAGGGCAGCCCTGCCGGAGTCTAACATGCACTGGAAACAAGTCTGACTTATTGCCTGGAATGCGAACCAGACACCTACTCTGTTCATACAGGGACGAGACAACCCTTAACAGAGCGCCTCTTGACTCCATACTCTCAGAGCACGCTCCACAGAATGCCACGAGGGACACGGATGAATGCCTTCACCAAGTCCACAAAACACATGTGGACTGGTTGGGAATACTTCTATGAACCCTTGAGCACCCTGGTGAGGGTATAGTAACCCTCTTGCAATGTTTCAGAGCTAGTGTTGCCAGATTTGTGCAGTTTGATTCACAGAAGTTGTACAAATGTTGTTTATACTGTAAACTCAAATACTTTTTTTAGCCACATCCATAACGCATGCTTATTTTCCTCATTTAAAATATAAAATACGTTTACGGTTTCTTTTTTTTTGACACTGTGGTTACTTGTTTTGGAAAATATAAGCAGATGTTCCAATAAACTGTTAACATTCACAAGTTTATTTTTTGCAAATGTCACATTTACAATGCAAGAACTTATCATTATGATTATACATGTTTGTTTTTCTTCCAGAAAATAAGTTGAAGTGGAAAATGTGCTTAATTGTCATAAAAGTAACATTAGAAGTTTTCATTTTCTTAGTGAAGTTCTTCGCATTCCCAGTTACAAAGCTTCCAACGCACCACTTCACACTACATTAGACAAATAAACAGAAAAATAAATCAGTCTCAGCTCAGAAGAGTTAGCAGTTAATCTAGGTCAGCTGTAATTAATTTAGAATAATTAAAAGAACTTTACTTTCAGATAATATGATTTTCACCAAGTTTGTTATTAAAACAATTTGGAGTGGAAAATAGGCTTGATTGCATAGAAAATCGAGTTATAAACCAACTGTGTTTCATTATCTTGAGGCTAAATGTACTTTGTTTATGTGTTTATTTTTACTTGGATTTGAAGGTAGTCACTTCATATATTATATATATATTCATACTACAGTATATCACACAAATAAACAAACATATAGTAAAACAATATGAACTCTGAGAGCTGTGCTGGTTGTTTTTTTTTTTTTTTTTGTCGACTGCTCCTCTCAACGAAATGCCGGCATACGCTTAATGTCACATCTGTCAGTGCTCGGTTCCTCTACCAGCTCAGAAAAACAGTTTTAAACTTTACCTCCTCAAATTACGATTGTTTTGCCTTTTGCTGATTCAATTACCCACAATACCTGTCAGAGTCCCTCTATCAAGAATGAGACTAGAAAAACACAAGATGAAACAAGCATTTCAGTACAATTCAGGCATGATTAGAAATGATAAAAGAATGCCGAAAGAATCAGCTCATAATCAGTTCTAAATAATCAGCCTTTTATATATTTTTAACCCTATTCAGAAAGTTTCTAGGTCAGTGCTGCTAGATTTCACTATAAAAGCACCCCAGCTTTTTTTATTTTTAATAAATGAATGAATTTTATTTATTTTAATAAAGAAAATTTCTTCTTATCTGTCATTTTCCCTTCCATTCTAATTATTATATATATTTATTTATACAACAGTTCTGTCTAGTTCTCGAATCTGATAGCGATATTCTCCAGCATGTAAATGTTTAGATTGCAAATATGTAGTTTATTTATAAGGATAGTGCCTATTTTAAATATGAACAATTTAATAACAGCGCATCGGCATCCATCAGCCTGTTATTAAGCAGAGCAAAGATGGTTGACATTATCCATCCACAAGATGGCGACAGAGACCACATAATAAGCCCTTACAGGAGAAAAACTCGTAATTTCTAACTACAGCTGATCAAATGTACCAAAACTGGTGAGTGACATTTTAAGTCAATCTCTCTCTTTTGTATATTGTAGTGCTGTATTTATACCATAGTAATTGTAGTGTAGAGGAATTCACATATCAGGAGTGTATGTATTTGGTGTTAGCCACTCTTTGTATAGCCCTGATCCCTCTGTTTGTTTCTAATGAGTCTCCTGTTTTCTTGTTTTACTAGTTCAGTAAAAAGAAAAAATGCCCGCATGTGTTTAGCGTTTTTCTTTATCGCAAACACAACAGCAATCTGGTAGTGTTTGCGTTGCTTTGGCTTTTTTGCGGTTAATTATTGTGTTATCCTGATTGCAACAGAGAAATACAATGTCTCTAGACTCATGGCATTTCATGCCATTCAGCCTTATAATCTTAAAATGTCAGCAAAATCACCTGTTTTGTCATCACTTTAGAAAGTACGCTAGAGAATCATTCAAATACTAGCTCTAAAGTGACGTTTGTGAAGTACCAACGGTTTCTGCTGTTCTGACGATGTGAATGAATGGTGGAAGAAAGTAGTTCCTCATACAAAAGGTTTAAGACTCTCAGTATTTGATTTTCTTCTTATATACACGATTTTGCCGCCAAACTGTTTTATAAACGCAATATCACACTTGTAGCAGTGCGATGTGGCTGTATATCGTCACTGTTGGGACACTATGGTACTTGACCTGTGGCCTCATGCCAACGCACGCCTCCCACCAGTGCCTCCCATCATCTCTACCGTTTACTCCTATATTATTGTTGATATCTCTTAGGAAAAAAAATCCATCTTTCCTTCACATATAAACAATTTAGAGATACATTTCAAACCCATAACAATTACACACACACATTCACATAATTGCATGTAATACACAGCATCATTTATTATATCACTTACATGTGATATAATAATACACTCAGTTTGTGCTTTTGTTTTGTTTTCTCATGTTTATTGTTAAACCTGCCGTACAGTAAGCATGCAGAATTTTTTCTTCTTCTTTTCGTTTCTTTCCCTATACATGCCCTTATTTGTCTTCATTGAAATTGATCTCATGATCAGTAATCTGCCAATATTGCTTTCAAGAACTGACAATGAGCCAAAAAATCCTGATCAGAACACTTTTAATTTCTGTCACAGCTTTGCATTACAAATGCCATGCTGCTGCTCAAAACAGCAATAAAGAAATCAGTTGTCAATCTAATAAGCATCTGTGGAGGAACAATGCACTGAAGCAATGCTAAAGCAATGTGCATTTCCCGTCACCGCTCTTTCTGTGGAGAATACCTACATCTTAGTCAAGCAAAGCACTCTGAGGTTAGACATGTTGGCATGTGAGCTTTCCATTTGTGCCGTCAATGATAAATCCATTTGCGGAGCGTTGTAATGTTGCACTTGGCCAAGGCTCTCGGCTCCCCGACTGCGCATTTAATCGACAGGCACATAGCATCTCTCTGGCTTAGCCCAATCAAACCCACTCACTCGTTAGCTAATTAAACAAAACAGTCTTGGAGGATTCCTGCCTGAGCACTGGTCATTTATCACAGTTTGATCTCATCCATAGCTGTGGGCTTCTGCTATCCAGCGCACAGAAGGGGCTTGGGTTTTCCACCTGTGAACCCTGAGAGCTAAGATAACTTCATACAGGCTAGCATACAGCTGCGGATAGTTGCAATACTAGAAAGTGCTTCTATAAAAGGATGAGCAGGACTTATGCTGTTGCCAGACTCGGCCAATTCAGTTTTTTTTATTATTAAAGTCAATTATATATTTTAGTTTTATTGATTAACATACACTCATTGAAATAAAAGGCAGTGCCCATTTAAAAGATAGTTTTTTGTGCGTTTTAGGTACTAATATTCAGGTTGGGCCATTTATATGGATACACCTTAATAAAATGGGAATGGTTGGTGATATTAACGTCCTGTTTGTGGCACATTAGTATATGTGAGGGGGCTTGTAAATAACTCATGAAAGAATAAATATGCATTAAAACCAAGCACACCATTGTTTTTTTCTTGTGAACTTCCCAATAAGTTTATTAAGGTGTATCCATATAAATGGCCCACCCTGTACAGTAAGGTGGCACGGTGGCTCAGTGGTTAGCACTGTCGCCTCACAGAAAGAAGCTGGTTCTAGCCTCGGCTGGGCCAGTTGGCATTTCAGTGTGGAGTTTGCATGTTCTCGCGTGGGTTTCCTCCGGGTGCTCCAGTTTCCCCCACAGTCCAAAGATATGCAGTTTAGGTGAATTGGATTAACTAAATTTGTTTCACAGTACTGGGTTGCAGTTGGAAAGGTATAAGCTGCGTAAAACATGCTGGAATAGTTGGCGGTTCATTCAGGTGTGGCAATCCCTGATAAATAAGGGTCTAAGCCGAAGGAAAATGAATAAATGAGGTACTAATATATAACTTTATGGAATTCTTTTGGGACCTTTAAGTGCATAAGTGTACTGTTAGAAAGGGTACTGTTCTTTTTTCAGTGCAATTAAAAATTCTTTAGTCATAGTAATTTTTTTTGTTAGCAAGAAGAGTTTTCTTGAAGAAAATTCTTAAAAAAAGAAAAAAAAAATGTGTAAGAGAGTAAACCTACAGGTTAAAAAAACATTATTGAATATAAGCAGCATTATATTAGCAGCATAAATTTAGGGTTGCAAAATAAGCTAGCATAACCCGATCTAACCTAACCTACTTTCTAGGGAGCATTCTTTATATGTTAAGTTCTGGAAACATCATTACAATAAACATAAAACAAAACAAAACAAAACAAAACAAAACAAAACAAAAACAAAACAAAACAAAACAAAACAAAACAAAACAAAACAAAACAAAAACAAAACAAAACAAAACAAAACAAAACAAAACAAAACCAAGGCCGGTGCAGCAGCGCAGTGGGTAGCACTCGCCTCATAACAAGAAGGTCGCTGGTTCGAGCCTCAGCTAGATAAGTTGGCATTTCTCTGTGGAGTTTGCATGTTCTCCCCGTGTTGGCGTGGGTTTCCTCCGGGTGCTCCGGTTTCCAAACACAAGTCCAAACACACGCGCTTTAGGTGAACTGGGTAAGCTAAATTGTCTGTAGTGCATGAGTGTGAATGAGAGTGTATGGGTGTTTCCCAGTGATGGGTTCGAAGCTGGAAGGGCATCCAACAACAATGATGATGATGATGCGAAAACTTTGTATATATTTATTTTGTTAGTTTCTTGTCTTTATTTCTTGTTTTGTTGTTTGTTTATTTTTGTATATATTTTCATAATTTGTTGTGATTTTTTGGATTGGACACTTTTGCACTGTAAATAAACGCAGTGCAAAAAATGCAGTCTAAACACCTTTGCACCATAGTGCTACGTCGGCTGAGCCATCATTTATTTTTGTCTTGTTTCACACGTACCCTGACAACGCCTCTGTGTAACAACGACAACAATGCTAACAACGAGGACAAAAACAACAACAACAGCAACAACAATGCTAACAACAACGAGACAAACAACAACAACCAAAACAACAGCAACAAACTCAAGGAGCAATCTGTATCATTTACAGTATGTTTAGGTGATTTAAATATAACCTCCCTGCAATCCTCTGGAAATGTTATCTTGTGTGTTATCAAATAAACAAATAAAAAAAAAAAAAAAAAACCTGTAGTTTTATCAACTGGATCTCAAAAAATAACCAATAAAATGTCAGCTGGGAATCCATGAAAAATGTAAAACAATGATATGATTACGTAAAGGTGCTAACTTGAAGTTTTTTGATCATTTCAATATTTTTTTTTGTGTGTGTCTCTCTGATGCTAACCCTGTGCTTTAGAAATGTCTGATAAGTCCCTTGCGAGGGATCTACAGTAATGCCTGCACGCGCAGACATCTGGGGCTCACGGCGGGCTGAATAGCGTAATGTGATTTTGTGCTATCTCACATGGCAACACAGGACTCAGAGCTGAAATCCTCATACCATGCATTCAATCAATCATTCCTCATAAAGCTGAATTTATTATTAATTTCAAAGGTAAAAACTTCAAATGCTAAAGCACTACAGCTGCAGGCGTTAACATTGCTTTTAACAACAAAACAAAGCCTCGCAATGAAAGGTCACAAACAGTTGCTCAAAGGCTGTTGTTGCAACCCAGAGGATTCCTTCCTGCTGAAATCAATTATTCAAACACTTAGATTTGTTTTCTCATACGCTTTGATTTGCTTAGGTATCAAGGTCCAAAGAAATGAATGTGTACATAATGCAACGAAATGAGAAAATCTAGGCAGATAAAACACAACATCAAAGCAAAACACTTTCATTTTTTCTCCCTGATATGAAACCTTTTCTGTTAAAGCACTTGGCTCTCAGCTGGACTCTTAGAAACATTATAAATGCTACGTGGAATCTTCCATACAGTATGTGAAATGTTCAAGGTTCGCTCTGAAATGTGATGTGTAAGAAGCCGAGACTCTTCACTTTGAAGGGTCCCTAGAGGCGACTGTCAGATGCTGACAAAACTCCGTTTGCATTATACCAAGAACGCTGGTGTTGCAGAAAGTCAGCAGAGAAGTCAACATAAAACGAAAAAGGTGGAAAAAAATAGACTGTATAAGATTTGTGCAAATTGTACGGACATGTGGAGAGTATTAGGGAAGATGAAGGAAACAAATTTTGCTTTCGAAGGGCAGGTCTGTTGTGTAAAACTGCACATTTTATAATTTAGAACTCAAACACGCACACGCATACATGCACTCACTCACTCACGCATACATGCACTCACACACACACACGCATACATGCACTCACACACACACACACACACACGCACACACATGCACACACACAGAGAGACACAAGCGCACACTCACAAACACATATATGTATTTGCATACACATATACAAAGTCAAGATAGCTGATGACAAGGCAGAAGTATATCATAAATATTAAATACATTATATATATATATATATATATATATATATATATATATATATATATATATATATATACACTGCATATATATAAAGTGTATTAAATATTCTTTAGAAATTTTTGTTAATGAGCAGTTGGACAGGTGTACCTAATAAAGTGGCCGGTGAGTAAGACGAATAAGACGATCTGCTGCAGTACAAACCGAGCATCAGGGAAGAAAGGTTGTTTAAGTGACTATGAATGTGGCATGGTTGTTGGTGCCAGACGGACTTGTCTGAGAAAATATCCAGTGAGCGGCAGCTCTGTAGGCGCAAAATTGCTTTGTTGATGCTAGAAGACAGAGGAGAATGGCCAGACTGGTTAGAGCTGATAGAATGGCAACAGTAACTCAAATAACCTCTCGTTACAATCAAGGTTTGCAGAAGAGCATCTGTGGACACACACCACGTTAAACCTTGAAGCGGATGGACTACAGCAGCAGAAGACCACACCGGGTGCCACTCCTGTCAGCTAAGAACAGGAAACTGAGGCTACAATTTCCACAGGCTCAACAAAATTGGACAATGGAAGATTGGAAAAACGTTGCCTGGTCTCATGAGTCTCATTTGGAAGGTAGTGTATTTACATCAAATCGATTTAATAAAAGTATCGAAATCGATTTGATGTAATTTGATTACCTTCAAATTCATATCTAACATTGGTGTCAAACATATCATAACATGTCAAAAAATGATTCTGGAACAGTGATGTAAACGATATTTGACGTGTTTTTGATTGCCAGTTTTAGATGTCTTTTTGACATCAAGGTAGTTCACATGCATTGTAAGGATACAAAATGCTGTGTAAATTGGTCATTTGTAATTGAAGCTTTCAGATGAATAAAGCTTTTCTTTTATTGTAATACTTTTATTAAATCGATTTCATATAAATTGACTACTGCGATGTCAAATGACATCAAAATGACATCTAACATAGGTGTCAAAAAACACATCAAAACAGGTCAAAAAATATGGAACCGTTCAGGCTGGTGGTGATGGTGTAATGGTGAGGAGAATGTTTTCTTGGTACACTTTGGGCCCATTAGTACCAATTGAGCATCGTGTCAACACCACAGCCTACCTGAGTATTGTTGCCGACCATGTCCATCCCTTCATGACCACAGTGTACCCATCTTCTGATGGCTACTTCCAGCAGGATAATGCGCCATGTCATACAGCGCAAATCATCTCTGACTGGTTTCTTAAACATGACAATGAGTTCACTGTACTCAAATGGCCTCCACAGTCACCAGACTCAATCCAATAGAGCACCCTTGGGATGTGCTGAAACGAGAGATTTGCATCATGGATGTGCAGCCGACAAATCTGCAGCAACTGAGGGATTAAGCCACGAAGCCATAAAGCATTTGGCAGTTCTGAAAGCAAAAGGGGGTCTAACCCGGAACTAGTAAGGCCGGTGAGTGTATACATGCAGTATATTGTTTATTAAAAATGTTCCATAGTCATACAGTGTAACTAATACATTAAAGTAAAACAATCTGGCCTGTATTTTATTAAATAAATTAAAGAATAAGTGAATATATAGAGTTCTGTCATAATGTAAACGATTAAAAACATCTTGCTGACAAATGAGTAAAACCTATTGGTCTGAAAGATGGAAAACTGGAACACTAAAAAAAAGTTACATTTACTATAAATGTTTATTTTAGGGCTGAATTATGTGTAAACAGTCTTTTAATGTATCACCCAACAATTCTTATTCTGACAAGATTTTTTTGGTATATAAACTATTGTTACACTGGATTGATATTGTGATGTTTCTCATGGTAAAATGTATGATGTTTGCTTAGAAAAAAACGAAATGTTCTAATGCGTTTGGAAAAAATGCCACTATAAACATCTATCAACATATACATGACAAAACTAAAATCTATTTGAGCTTTTGCAGCCATTAACTTAACATGATGAAGGCGACAACGTAATCTGGTTCAGTGACAAATGATCTAATGTGCTGACACAAGCACTACTGATGAACGACAGTAACTACAACCACAATTAGAAAATAGATGTTTAGACTTTAGGCTACAGTTCTCAGTTCTGACAGTATGAGCAGTGTTTCTGACAACAATCCCTCTCTTTCAAATTTGCACAAGCCTGCGGGAAAACATCAGTGTAGGAAGTATTTAAAAAACACCTCACTATCATATTTCATTTTAGCGGTAAACAACCGTTATTACACCGGTGAAGAAACTGAGAGAAAAGACATATCCGCAGACAAAATAAAGCATCTATCACAGCAACCACCAGTCTCAGTTCCAATCAAAGAAAGCCATTCATTATTTTTCCGCTCTGTCATGCCGCAAGCAGGAAATAAAGCTTTATGAAAAGATGCACATATCTGCCTCTTAATCGCGCATTATCGATGCGAATGCTCTTGATGAATTTTAATGGCATCACAGCTGCCTGATCATCGCCTGTTAATAATACATGTGAGACTTGTTGTGACAACACTATGCATATTTAATCATTGTGCCCGGGATCGCACAAGCTTACTGTTTGGCAAACATGCTAAATAAAAGTTAATTGATTCATTAATAATTTTGTAAATAAATAAAGGATGAAAACAACAACAGCGATGAAAGGATAGAGTTCAGTAGCACTTAGTAAATGAAGACTTCAAGCAATTACTGCAATATTCATTATTAAAAGACAGAAGAATTAATCATCACCTTGGATTACGATCAAGTTTAAGGGTAAGTAATGTAGTAAAAATGGAAATCTTTATTCCTTTGTGTTTATGAGATCTGGCTTGGCAAATATGACTACAAATGCTGTGCCAGGCCAGTTATTGGTAATTGGTGATGCAATATTTTTAAGAAACACTTGATGATAAAAGAACATTTATTAAATTGCACCATAAAACGCATTTTCAAATAATTTGCATCACAAATACAGTTGTTGTGTAAAGAGATGATCAAAAAAAGCATATTTTTCTCTCTGATCTTTGAATGTGTTGCCATGTAAACACCCTCTAAAAATGAATAAATAAATAACATCTGAAATGTTTATGAAAAACATCATTTTAGTTTTATTCTGTAAACTATCAGAGGTGCGTTTCCCAAAACCATCGTTAGCCAACTAAGGTCGCAAGTTGCATCGTTACAAACATAGTTTGTTGATTTGGCGTTTCCCAAATCTATCGTTCCAACGAACATTCGCAAACTGCATCGCAAACTTGTGCACTTGCAACTACACCTCTGGAGCTGTAGTTAGAAAAATAGTTCCTGGCTGTGTTCTATTCCCAATTATCCCCTCTATGCCCTATTCATTTAGAACATTCTAACCTTCAAAGTTGGAATTATTAAAAATAAAAAAGCATTAAGGTCATCTCTCTTAAGTGTAATTTGCTTTCAAAGTATTTTTACAGTTCAGTTTTAGTGGTCTTCATGTTTACAATTGTGCTCCCTTCGCAGTGCACTTTGAAAACATTGATATCATTTTGAACACAGCCTCATGACGAAAGCTGTAGATGATCCATTATTTAAAAGCGGAATTTATGTTACGTCTCCAAAGCTTGTGAAAACAAAAAACACAGCATACGTTAATGCTTTTAATTTATAATAGCTTATTTATTTAGTATCTGTACTGTATATGATATGGGCCTGTTGGTTAGAACATTTCTGCAGTGGTTTGTATGTCAAAAAAGAATAATAATAATTTAATAATAACAACAACAATAATAATAATAATAATAATAATAATAATAATAATAATAATAATAATAATAATTATTATTATTATCATCATCATCATCATCATCATCATCATCATCAATATTATTAAAGTAGGATTTTTTTATTTCCTAATAAGTAATAAATATTAAATTTCATTTCTTAATAAATCGCCTCATTATTTATTTATTTTTTATTTATTTATTTATTTATTTATTTATTTATTTATTTATTTATTTATTTATTTATTTATTTATATGATTTATATATGATATTAGAATGTGTTAGCTTTTGTAAGTGATTTTATGTTTTAGAATAGACTATGTAATTTTCTCAATAATATTAGTAAAGCAAACATAGGCCTTATATGTGCCATTTACATATATTTCAATTAATATGGAAAATGAGTGCATGTTTTTAGCAAAACTAATATTGGATTTTATTTTAAATGTGTGTGTGTGTGTAAAACAATATAATCTGCACAAAGAAATTATGGGGTTCTTCCCTAAAGTAGTTACTCCACCCAGTTTAGAGCATCATTATGAGCGTTTTACGTCATAACTAATGTGGTTCAAACAATCAATCTGCGACAGAGAAACTACGGGTTTTGGGAAACACATCACTGCATCGTTCTTTTTCCAACCGATGCATCATACTATGATAGTTTAGCCACGAGTTACGTCATTGTTTGGAAAACGCACCCCAGAGCAGTTATTCACAAATTAACAAAAAAGTTTGATGTTTTCAATTTTAGACAACACAATACCAATGTTGTTACTGCAGAAAAGTTAAGAAATCACATTCCCACAGTTTTCCATCCATAAAATAGCAAAAGTGGATTCGGACATGCCCTTAATGCTTTTGCCCCATGTGCTTTAGACTTTGTGCCTAGTTCGTTAAAATAGAGCTCTTTGATTGTATGGCGGTTTGTTTATAACATTTCCAGAATGTAATACACTAATATACACTAGCTATACAAATAAGTATAAAGTAACAGCTTACAAAAGAGATCATTAAACTTAATCTTTTGAAACATTTGTTTAATAATTACAGAATGACAAAGCCCCATACAGAAATTTAATTTATGGCATTATGGAAATAACATTTTTAGAATACAAGTTTAGGTTTGGATTTCACAGATATAAGATAACATGTCATGCATGAATATACACAACATATATTTAAAAATACTGCACATTTCAATCACATTTTAATAATTGCGAATACATATTTAAATATATTAATTACACTTTTTCTAATATATTCATATCTGGCCATATGTTAGATTTCTGTATTGGCTCAAAAACAAAGCATTGCTTGTCAAGGCACCAAAACAGACAACTAATCACAATTATTTTAGACAAATAATAGTCTGCTGGGTTAATAATTGCGAATAAATATTTAATATATTAACTCTACTTATACTACTATTCACAATATTTCTGCAAGTACAGATAGCAGAGGTTTCTTCCTTCCTTTGTATAAATAATTGTGCAGTTCACTATCAATTCCAGAGTTACAAATCGCTTTGACACCTTTTACTTTTCCCCATGAATTCGCAACAAACACCTGTCACAGTGCGCCGTGTTCAGTGTCTGTCCTCATGTTGTCAATCACAGTAAGAACCCACGCGAGCAGCAAAAATCAGAAAACCGCAGCCATCTAAGAAACCCTTTGCTTGCGGCCTCCCAAATATTGCATCCTGTTTTCTGTTAACAGGACCAGACAGAGTGCACATGCTCTGTCCTCCCAGCGCCTGCAGGACTCCGGCCCGATGCCATCATGGCCATTGTTAGCGCCAGGGCAGAAAAGAAGTGATTTCAGCGTCCGCTACACCTGAAAGGGCCGCTCTCCATTAGGAAATGGAGGTCCGCTGCATTAGATTTCCACACTAAACATAGTCATTGAGTAATACGGATGCGGATGCCTTCTGAATGCAGAGCGGCTGGAGGGCTGGAGGTGGAGGTGGCAGCCGCTCCAATGCTTATGTGTGACTGATATGACCTGACTGCAACGCCACACAAAGCTCCATTTGGGTCTACGCTGCACATTTCGGGCCATTCCTGAAGTCATAGAAACGTTAACTCATGGCCATAATGGTATGTCCGACGATGAGGAATATGCATCTCAGGAGAAATATGACAGCTCTGATCAGATGCTCAAGCCTTCAGAAAGCTCCTGTACTC
Source organism: Danio aesculapii (assembly GCF_903798145.1). Classification (NCBI taxonomy): domain Eukaryota; kingdom Metazoa; phylum Chordata; class Actinopteri; order Cypriniformes; family Danionidae; genus Danio; species Danio aesculapii. The sequence continues at coordinate 48,028,971 of NC_079440.1, read as the reverse complement.
TGCGGTTTATGGATGTGCAAGGACATGGGAGGGTAAAATAAGAAATGGAGGACAAAAGATGAGAGATGACGCCTTGATGAGTCTTTGAAGAGTAAGAGACTAGTCATCTATAAAAAGGACTATGAGGACAAAAGCTTGAAATGCACAATCCGAACAGTGTCCTTCTGTGGTGTCATTCATTCATTCATTCATTCATTTTCCTTCATCTTAGTCCCTTATTTATCAGGTCGCATAGCTCAGACATCGTGCACAGCTAAGACATTCCCATCAACGATACCTTTCTTTTCCGTCGAGAGTCTAGTTAAGTTTAGTGCGCCCCAAAACCAGAAGTCAACACGACTAGTCCTTTTACCGCCTTAAAAACTTGAAACGACAGACTCTACCCCACTCCAAGCCTCACAGGACAAAGAGCCGACCACCAGCTAACCACGTGGGAACCCTCGCTCAACAGAGAGAGTCTTCACATCACAAAGGAACACAAGTAACACCACCAGATTACACTGAACTGGTGTACATTTAATGTAACCCTATAGAAACCATAGAAGGGTAAATTGATTAATTTTGGCTCGCTTGATTTGGTCTTACAAAATCCGAGGTTTTTACATCATAACATTTTCTCATTTTCATCCTTTACTCTTTCTACAACCTGTATGAATGTGTGTTTGTGTTAGACTTTAGTTTCTGTTAGATTAGTCTTTGTTTTTGTATAAAGAATAGTGCCTGTGCACATTTATGAATCGAATGATCTTTGATCTTGCTACCCTGATTGAACATAAATGAGTTTTTATTTTTGATAGCAAACGCTGTAGTTGAAGTCAACTGTGTGTTCGAACGATCGCTGGTTGATTCATTTGTTCAGATTTAAAGAATCAATTCCTTTGAAGCCCTCCTTAAATTAATCTTTGATTCACTTTGAGGTAATTAGCTACAACTTTCAGACTTGAACAACAAACCCAAGTAATATTAATGAACTTCAGAAAGATCGAAAGGTGGGAGACTTTGAATTGCAGTCTTGAAGTGACATGCTTGCATATACAGTTGAGGTCAGAATTATTAGCCCCCCTGAATTATTAGCCCCCCTGTTTGTTTTTTCCCTAATTTCTGTTTAATGGAGATTTTATCACATTTTTCATCTAATAGTTTAATTTCTAAACATAATAGTTTTAATAACTCATTTCTATATGACACTTCAATACAGCTTAAAGTAACATTTAAAGGCTTAACTAGGTTAATTAGGTTAACTAGGCAGGTTAGGGTAATTAGGCAAGTTACTGTATAATGAGGGTTTGTTCTGTAGACAAAAAAATTGCTTAAAGGGGCTAATAATTTTGACCTTGTTTTTTTTTTAAAAATTAAAAACTGCTTCTATTCTAGCCGAAATAAAACAAATAAGACTTTCTCCAGAAGAAAAAAAAACACGGTCAGACATACTGTGAAAATGTCCTTGCTGTTAAACATCATTTGGAAAATATTTAAAAAAGAAAAAAAATTCAAAGGGGGGCTAATAGTTCTGACTTCAACTGTATGTTTACTAATATCCCTAATGATATGTTCAGCAATCAGAAAGCTCAAGGTTATGGGATGGAAAAATGAGAAATGGAGGACAAAAGATGAGAGATGACACCTTGATGAGTCTTTGTGAAGAGTAAGAAACTAGTCATCTATAAAGGAGCACTTTGAAGACAAAAAGCATGAAATGCACCATCTGAACAGTGTGCTTAGATGTGGTTTCTGTGGTGTAAAGCATGCAAAATAATTCACTCATCTCTGTTAAAATATTAGAAAATAATGCATTACTTTACGAACAATTGAAAAGCCTATTGTTAATTCTTCTTTATAACTTAAACAGACACTCAGATGCCAGAATATGCGGAATAATATTGTGATTTTACATTTTTAGGCAATCATACTCTACCATTTGAAAATGTTGGGTTGTTTTAATGCAACATTGAGTCAGAAATGGACAAAACTAATTGGGTGGGATTTTTAAGATACACTTTTTAACCCAACTATTGGGTTTGTACTTATTTGACCCAAAGTTTGGTTTAAAACAACCCTGTAATTATTGCACATTTTTATAATCTAGAAAAAATTATACACTTGCAGACTTGAACAACAAACCCAAGTAATATCGATAAATTTCAGAAAGACTGAAAGTTGGGATACTTTGAATTGCCAGTCTTGAAGTGACATGCTTGCATAAATGTTTACTAATAACCATAATGGCATGTCCAGCAATGAGTAAGCTCAAGGTCACGGGACGGTAAAATAAGAAATGGAGGTTGAACAGAGCAAAATAATTCACTCAGCTCTGTTAAAGTTTTAGAAAATAATGCATTACTTTCCAACACTTCAAAAGCCTATCATTAATGCTTCTTTATGCCTTAAACATAATTAGATGCCAAATATGCAAGATAATATTGTGATATTACATTTCTAGACAATCACACTGCACCTACATTCTGAACATGTTGGGTTGTTTTAATGCAACATTAAGGCAGATATGTACAAAACCAATTGGGTGGGATTTTTAAGATACACTTTTAACCAACTGTTGGGTTTTTCCTTGTTTGACCCAAAGTTTGGTTAAAACAATGTAGTAATTGTTGCACCTTTTTCATCTGGAAAAGCAATAATCAAAATGATACACTTGCAAACTTGAACAACAAAACAGTAATATTGATGAACTTAAAAAAGGCTAAAAGGTAAGAATTGGCACTCCTGAGGTAACAGGCTTGCATAATTGTTTACTCATAACCATAATGGCATGTCCAGCAATCAGAGAGCTCAAGGTCATGGGAGGGTAAAAAAGGAAATGGAGGACAAAAACATGAGAGATGACACATTGAGTCTTTGAGGTGAGTAAGAACTAGTACTATAAAAAAGGAGCATTTTGAGGACATAACCCTGACAAATGCCTGGAAATACAACATCTGAACAATGAATGTGTTTACATGGACTATCTTAATGCGATTATAATGACATTTTGGCAATTTTGCGATTAAACTTTACCTCATGCAAATGCAATAATTTGATCTAAATAATTTGATTTATCTTATAATTGCAGTAATCTTATTAACAAAATTAGTGTATGCTTATTTTCACCTATTTAGTCATGTAAACACCATAATCGCATTATTTCCTCTAGTGGACTCATTCGGTGACCAACAATTTCACACAGCTCTACAAATGTTATCTGTGACATTGCAAAACTGTCCCTCCATTGCGAATTGCTGAATTCACAGACAAACCCAGCTGAAGTGGCACTGTCATCACATTTCTATGGTGTAAAATATAACAGTGCTTTGCATTAGATGGAAATGGGATTAAGAGTGTAATATTGAGATTACATGTAAATGCTATTTTGCGATTAATCCCTTACTCTGATTATTGTAAACAATCACATTATCTGTGCACATGTATGTAGTTATTGTGGTTATGTGTGGTTGTGTAACTGTACTATGAGCTAAAAATTTTGACTATAAAAAATATGCCAAAAAGTCATGATGACTACAAATGTTTTATGTTACTTTAACTTAATTAACTGAACAAAGTTTAACTTTTTTAATTTTAGTCAGTTTGACTGATATAAGTTGAGATGACTGGAAAAGTTAATTTCATCCAACTTAAAAAAATGAATGCGCAAGAATTTTCTCCAGTGTGTCAATAGCACATTACTTTCTAATAATTCAATTGTCCAATTATTCCTCTAAAAATACTATGATATTAGCTAAATAAATTGTGGTATTACTTTTCTAAGCAATCACACCTTAATTTTTTTTTTATTCATAATCATAATGGTATGTCCAGCAATGAGGAATATGTAACCCAGAAGTAAACTGACTGATCTGATCAGATGCTCGACTCTTTAGAAAGTTCTTGTATGCTGCAATTTATAGATGTCCAAGGACATGGAATGGAAAATCAAGAAATGGAGGACAAAAAAAGAGAGATGATACCTTGTTGAGTCTTTGTAGAGAATCTAAAATAGCTAGAAGCCATGCTCTATTATTGTTATTAACTCTCTATTAACACAAATGCTTTGTCCTTGGCTTGACTGCTCACTTGTGTCTCTAGTTGAAGACATCCTACAAAGGAAGTGTGATTGTTCATATTTTGGGTTAGAAAATTGTCAGTTGATAAATGTGATTTTTTAATTAAAACTATTTAACTATAAAACTATTTATTAATAAAAAAATCTGACATGTTTGATATGTTGTCTAACAGTGAAAATAAGTTTATTCAGTTTAGCTGAATTAACCTGAAAAAAGAAAAATCTAGGTTAACTTGAATTTATTTTTTCCTCCAGAAAAATGTGCTGAGATGACAAATATATTGAAGAATCCTCACATTATAGATTCAACATGAAAATGAGATGTAATTTAAATAATACTCACGTCTACACATGTTTTGTGAAAAGCAGAGAAAATATTCAGAAAAACCTTTTCACCTTCAACATGAAAACTGCATTTCTACAGGGATAATGAAATAAATTAGATAAAACTAACTCAAAGTTAAGCTAACTCAAACCATTTGAGGAAACCGATTGCAACAAACCATTTATGTTCAAAAACTAATCCTAATGAGTACTGTGATTAATACATTTGTTTAAATAAAGCAATTTGAGCACAGTAAAACCTAATAAATTAAGAGAACTCAAACCAACTGAGTACTGTGAAACCCAATAAGTTAAGGCAACTCAACCATTTGAGAAAACCGATTGCTACAAACAATTTTAGCTAAAAAAATAATCTATATGAGTACTGTGAAGTTACTCCATTTAAGTTGAAGTAACCTTTAACCATTACCTTCAACACGGAGTTGAAAACTTTTTAAATGAGTAGAATTAACTTTCAGTCAATTTTGAGTTAACTACACTCATTTCATTTGATAAAGTTGACTGTTGGGTTTTCCAATGTATATATATTGTTTGTTCAATACAAATATTATTTTAACCCCTTAAAATAAAATATAGTTAAATAAATATTGTCGTTTTTTCTATAAAATATGTTCTATAATATATTAAAAAATCTTAAAGACAATACATGTTGCGGACATGTCTTCAATCATTTTTGGGGATGCAATATATATATAAAAACCAATTGTAGCCACATTTTAGCTGATTGCACAGCCTCTATCGTTATTGGAGGTGTGTGTGAAAATAGATCTGTTACTTATTTCTAGTTCTTTTTACCTTGTTCTAGTTCTTTTAACATTTAATATTATTATTTATTGGTTTAGGATATACATTTTCACAATCTAATTCCAATTCCTAATAATTAAATTGCTAAAATGACTATAATTAAATGAAATATTTTTACAAATAAAATATGATGTGCTTTTTGAAAGATTGTACTTGCATTATGATCTAACACGGCTGGTAAGATCATAATGGACCCCCAGAAGCAGCTTGTGGAACTGTATATAAACCAGACCAGACGGAAAGCCTCACATATAGTTCAGGACTCAACTCATCCTCTTTATTATGAAGTTGAAAAGCTTCCTTCTGGTAGACGATACAGAGTACCCACAGCAAAAACAAATCTTTTTAAGAAATCTTTTATACTGTCTGCTATTACCATATTGAATAAATGACCATGAAGTAGTTTGTATGTTTCGGGTCGTGTGTTAGTAATCTGTGGTGTAGGAAGCGCAGTGTTTGCTCTGTGATTGTGGTTTGTATTTATCAAAAACAAATTTCCACACGTGTGGACAATAAAGATTTCTAATTCTAATTCTATTATAGTGTCAGAATGGTATTAAGAAGACAATAATATCGCTAATCACAAATAGTTTTGTTACTACACTGTAAAACGCAAAAGTCAGCTTTATCAAATGAAATGCGTGTAGTTAACTCAAAATTTACTGGACATTAAATCTACTCATTTGAAAAGAGTTTTGAACTCAGTGTTGAAGGTAATGATAACTAAAAATGCCTCATTAATTCAACTAAAATGGAAAAAGTTCACAGTACTCGTATAGATTTTTTTTTTTTTAAGTCAAATGGTTTGTGGAAATCGGTTTCCTCAAATGGTTTGAGTTGCCATAACTTACTGGGTTTTACAGTACTCAGTTGGTTTGAGTTCTCTTCATTTTCTTAGGTTTTACTGTGCTCAAATTGCTTTATTTACTCAAAAGGATTTAGTTCACAGTACTCATTAGGATTAGTTTTTGAACCTAAATGGTTTGCTGCAATCGGTTTCCTCAAATGATTTGAGTTACCTTTACTTTTTGGGTTTTACAGTGTATATATCGCACCACAAAAAAATAGATATTGTGACAGGATTAAAAGAATGAAAACAATACAAAAAAAAAACCCAAAACAAAACAAAATTTCAAAGACCCATGGCCTTACACAGCAGATCCAGATGAACAACAACTTCCCAGCAACCTCTTGTAACTTGATTGAGTAATTAACCACCTACCAACCAATCAAACCATCTAACAACAATCCATCCAGAACACCAAAGCAAACCAAACAGCAGCATAAAAAATCTTGCATTTATTAATAAGCAATCCACTAGTCTACAAACCACAATAAGGGTCTGACATAATAGCCCTAACCTGCTTAAATGCAATTTTGTATGCTGACTGCTTTAAGAAATGTCATCTGCAGACATAATGCCGTGCAGACAGCACTAAGCGCAGCTCCTAAGTCGCCTAAGCCTCAGCCCAGGAGCCCAGCATATAATCAGTTGTTTTGTTGTTGGAATGAGTGGCAGTGTATTCCTGCAGGGCTGAAGTGAATCCCACAGGACTGGTGCACGGCTGAGGAGGTGTGTGTTTGTTAGCAGGAGGCCTCGGGGACATCATAATGTGTGACTGGTGTCCAGCAGAGAGGGACACACTGTTTACTGACACCTAGACAGACAGGAGAGACGGGGGGCCCATTCAAGTTCCTCTGACATGGCAGTATAAAACGTCATGCTGGCATTTATCTGTGGAAAATTATGCTAATGTATACTACTGTTGAATGCGTGATTCTGGGTCGCTGAATCAGTTGGCTTAACATTCCAAGGTGTGCATTATTTTCAGGGAAAGCACAGTTGAAGTAGTTTTGGGCAGGTTTTGACTGCATTGCAGTTCTATACTGTACATCAACGAATAATGTCAGTTACTTCATAGCCTAAAACAGGTGAAACTAAACTAAACTAAAAGGCTATGGATGAGGTGCATAAGCCCTATAAAATATTCCCCCGGTCTGCGCAATACACTCAGGCGTGCATTATTTTAGGTCAATGGTCCTATAGAGTGAAGGAACTATGACGTCACCTTGTAGGCTAATCGGCTGCTAGCATAAAACTGGTTCCCTTGATAAAATCCCTATAGGATTTTTCCATTGGCTTTTAAAAAATTGCATTTAATAAGCTCTGTGTTCAAACACTCTTCATTACACTTACATGTTTTGTCCAACCGAATAATCCTCACATGAAAATACATCTTTTGAATCTTAAATGCAAACGCAAGAATTGAAAAGCTAACATTAGGCTACAAGCGGACTACAGTGCCATTGGGGCGCACGCCATCATCACCCTGCTACAGACAACTTTTCAAGCTTATTTTTAGAAACATGGTCCATGACAAAGATTTACTCTCTTGGTTTATTATATTATAATCCACGCTATATATTATACACAAATAAAAAAATGTCTGTATAGACCTACGTGCCTTTTGGATAGTTTTTTAATGTGGGAAATACATTAGTTTTACTTTACGGTTGTTGTAAAAGTTTTAAAACTGTATGTATAAATGTGCCTACTTAGTATTATCAAAAGACATATTTACATGTGTATCACAAGCGTGCACACAGCTCGCTTACCTTGATAACAGACGACAAAAATGAGGCGGCAGGGACAGATCTGACAAATGCCTACAAGTTCCATCATGGACACAGAACAACATACAATATTCTGTTTTTTGGTAATGAAGTAAAGCGAAAAGCAGCCCATATAAGCTATACATTTTGAGGAGGAGTGTAAATATTACAGTTATGATATAGAGTTAAATGTGTTTAGATGAAGAAAATAATTATGTAAAATCAATTGATCATGTTAAAATGACAGTTAATGTTTTATTTACACATCTATTGAATAATTTGTTTCAGTTGTGTTGCACCACATCAATGGTATAATTACTATGATAGTTTAATTTATCTATAGTATGCTTCCAAACACTAGTGTTTAATATAGTACTTTTTTCATGTAACATAATAGCTTATACAGTCAGACAAATGTATTTTAGTTCAGTACAGAAAACTGCCCTTTTCATGATATAAGGATTATGCCAAATATATGTGGTTATTTTCTATTTATATCTCCTTTGAAATATGGCATAAATGGCAAAAATATGGACTGTCCACGATGTCTTCCTTTCAGATTACTTTCTGCCCTACATCTGAATTATACACGTCCCCAAAACCACATGATTGCAAACAACCTATTCTGACACTCCAGTAACAGCAAAACAAAGCTGGTCCATTGTCAACTATTTCCCTGGTATCAAAAAGATATCCACATGCTAATATAAGAAGGAAAGCAGGATTTTTTTGTAGGGCTGTGCAATTTGGAGAAAATATCTATAATTGTATTATTTTTACAGATCTTGCGATTTCGATTTGATTTGCTATTTAATTTTGTAGTCAAGCTTCAGCTCAATAATCTGTATCGTAGCTTCTTACTGCTAAAATGCAGTGAGTGTTAGTAAAAAAGGATCTGAAAAATATATTAACTTACTTAAACATTTGTTCAAATTTGTTTTTAAATAATCAAAGTTAAATACAATTTTTTCTCTAGAGCAAACAGTAAACACAAATAAAATGACTTTACCTTTCTGTAAACAAGTTGAACTCAAATTAGGGATATAGCGTGGCTTATTACAAAATAAAAAAATATATATATGTATAAATATATATGTATATATATTAGATAGATAGATAGATCTACAGACTGATAGATAGATAGACTGCTCTGTTGCCGGCACTGACATGCATAATGTCAGCCGAATGAGGGCCATGCATGGCAATGATGGCACTACATGCATGACGGCAAACTACATTTGGGCCAGTTGTGGATGGTTGGTGTGTGTGGTCCAGATCACATTGTTTAGGTAACATTAGGCTTGGGTTATGGCTCAGTTTTTGGGGTTTTTGTTTAAAGTACAAACTTAAGGCTGAGAGTCTGCACCAATAACAAACCTGTTTTGGCCCAGTTCAGGGCCAGTTAAGGGTGATAAATTGGCTGAGATTCGGGCCGGTTATGGCCCATGTGTGGCCCTTGTCTTTAATCCAGTTATGGGTCACTTCAGGACAGTCATTCTTTGCGGTACTTGGGCAGAGGGAAAAGTTATTGTGTGGCCCGGACCTGGACCAGAAAACATTTGCTATGTGGGTTAGCACATTCTTAGCAGGATTCATCATGTTGTTAGCATGTTTCTAGTATGGGTTAGCATACTAGAAATATAATTAAACATAGACATTTATATTTAAAGATTAAATATCCAAGTAGAAACATGTTCATTAATATCAGATTTCAAAAACCCCACTGAATACATAAATTTTACCCGTAAATGTTGGAAATAAATGCAATGCCATGCTATTCGTCATCAACCTTAATCCTGATTTGCATAACTGATACGCATACAGTTCCCAAGTCATTTGCTCTTCGTAAAGCATAGGCTGATTTTTACCATTTGAATCACTCTCTATCAGATTTTAATTAATATATTCACAGCATGTCCAGATGTTAAGTAGAGGGGGTGTGATGAAAGACCCTGTGAATGATGACTTAATAAGCCCCATAATACATGGCACCAGAATGCTCCTCATTTATTCACAGATCATACATGTATAGAATCTTATAAGGTAATTTTCTTAGAGTGGAATTCAACTTCCTCCAGTTTAAAAATGTATATTAAAGAGGGTATTTCATTACCACAGATTTTATTTAGAAATAAAATCAAACCTTAAGTGAAAAATCAGACAGCATTCAAATGAAGTCTATTAAAAAATTAAAAGATCTTTATAAAATATTGTTTTAGAAACAGAAATAGCAGATTCAAAACCTTCAATGAATGAATACATAAAATATAAATACGTAATAAAATAGCATTACTTATTATTATTATTATGACAATAAAGATCATATAGTAAAGCTTGTCAAATTTGCCATTATTTGGATGGGAGCAAAAATTTTCAGTTTTTATGAGTGTCCCTTTAAATGCAAATGAGTTATAGCTTTCTAGAAAAGGGCGGAGCCTTTACACGTTATTCTGACACTCCAGAAACAACAAAACAAGTGAATTTCACATGGAATTAAATGTAAAAAAAACAAACCAGTGCTAGACAATAATGGAAAGGAAGAGTTTACAGACAGAATCAAGATGATTCTGAACAGTTAGTGGACACATTTATATACAGAAGATTTTGTATAGTAAAGTTGATTCGACTCATTACATAGCAGGTTACTGCTTTGTTCAAATATGCTGGCCCTTGATAATAAACATTACACTACAAGTACAATTATCTTTTTATTACACAAAAGGTAAACAAAAAGCCTAATTTGACTAGACAGTGCATAATAAATATGCATTAATAAATTGTCCTGACAACAAAATTTTGAATGAGATCTAATGATGATTGATCAGGGGCTGGTTGCACCAGCAGTGTATAAGTTAATACGTAGCCTAGTTGTGACATAAAGGGTTGTTAGGTTACAACCCACAAATATACTTTTGTATTTATTTAGATTTAAATGTCCTGCCAAATCTCACTTTTTTTCAGTTCGCAAAACAAAAATTTAATATATTTGCAAAGATTGTTTTGTGTTATTTGTCTCCATCAAGCTTACAACATACTTGCATCGTGGCCACATGCTTTTACCATAACTTTTGGAAGCATCCTTCAGCAGAATTGAACCCTGGTTTGCTCCACACCCCAAGTTCGATGTCATACAAGGCAAGCCACTGAGCAAACCGCAAACGTCCTCCATACTGAGGTAATTGGTCAGCAGTAGTGGAAAAAGATCAGAAGTTGTCAGTGGCTTCATACAGCCCTGTAGCTTTTGTTTTGAGCTTGCTAGGGCACACATCTGTGGTTCCCCAAAAATGTAACCTTGCGCACATATGCCCATAGAACCTGTGTTGACAAATTTTATTACATACTTGCTAGTAGTTACTAAGTGTGGACTTTATGTTCCAGTTTAATTATGAACTTATGAACAGCTGGTGCAATCAAACTTGGTCTCCATCAATACAATCAAGAGACAATGATAACTTTAGCCACATTTGCTAAAGTGTCTTTCGAATTTTCAGCCCTTTTTTTAACAACGCTTGACAAAACACTCACTCACTTTTCATTGCTTAGTGCCTGATTTGTCTGGGGTCACCACTGAATATGTTTTCATGTGACAGATGCCCTTCCTGTTGCATCCCAGCACTGAAAGTAAATGAATTTGTTAAACCCCAGTGCTGGTGTAACCCCGCCGGTCACCTTTAGAGGTCAGAGGAGTGAGGTTTACCTGCACAGCACTTCACTAGCTGGCCTCCGTTACACTCACCTCCAAAACCTCACTCCCATCCAGGTCACGGCACCAATGTAACCCCGTCGGCCCTACACCACTTAACCCACTCCAAGCTGGGAGTCGGTTGTTCTAACAAGGAGGCTAAAGACCATGGCCTCTAGCGTCTTCGCTACAGCACCTTTAGAGGTCAGAGGAGTGAGGTTTACTTGCACAGCACTTTACTATTCACTAGCTGGCCTCCTTTACCCTCACCCCCCCTAAACCTCACTCTCTTCCAGGTCACGGCACCAATGTAACTTCGCCGGTCCTACACCACTCAACCCACTCTGAGCTGGGATCGAACTGACAACTCTCCGCATGGGAGTCGGTTGCTCTAACAAGGAGGCTAAAGACCATGGCCTCTAGCGTCTTCGCTACAGCACCTTTAGAGGTCAGAGGAGTAAGGTTTACCTGCACAGCACTTCATTATTCACTAGCTGGCCTCTTTTACACTCACCCCCCTAAACCTCACTCCCTTCCAGGTCACGGCACCAATGTAACTTCGACGGTCATACACCGCTCAACCCACTCTGAGCTGGGATCGAACTGACAACTCTCCGCATGGGAGTCAGTTGCTCTAACAAGGAGACAAAATTCCATGACCTCTAGTGTCTGTCGCTAGAGTACCTTTAAAGGTCAGAGGAGTTAGGTTCACCTGCACAGCACTTCACTAGCTGTCACTAGCAGCACTTCACACACTGTCTCATTCACACACACACTCATTCAATACAGCCAATTTCGTTTATCCAATTCACCTATACCGCATGTCTTTGGACAGAAACCCATGCCGAAACAGGGAAAAAATGCAAACTCCCCACAAAAATGCCACCTAGCAAATTTGAGACTCGAACCAGAGACCTTTTTGTTGTGAGGTGACAGTAGTAAACAATTATCAATTTATGGATAGTAAATTACACAGATTTCATTGATTCATCCCTTAAACATAGAAGAGGTCAGATTTTCATAATATGTGTAAGGTTTAACCGAGCAGAAATGCAGATAATGTGCACAAGATCATCTGCTTCCATCTCATCACAAGCTTACACATGTATCCACACTCCGGAGGTTCAGCTAATATATGCTCACACTCCTGCACGCGGCCACACATCACAGCGCATTGATATTGGTGCAGCGTAACAGCCAGCGTTCAGATTCCCATGCCTGTGGATCATATACGGCTCAATCAGCATGTGCGAGCGCATCCGCAGGCGGCATAAGGAAACAGGGGGCCAGCTGTCTCCTCCACCGTCTGCTTCCCCTGACGCTTGCTCTGGCAGACCGAGAGCGTATCTGCAGCACACGGGTCCTCGAAAGCTGGAGCCAGTCATTCAGACCCGAGTGCAGAAGGTAATAAACAGCCCCGCGATATTCATTCGTTACTGCGCCACCCACTGACAGTGCCAAGCACGGCTGTGGAGGATGCTTGGGGGAGAAACAGAGAGATGGCATAAATGATCAACGTCATCGGCAGCTGTCACTGAGGGTCACTTTTTCCAAAACTGTAGAGCCACTTTTCATGCACATGGGTGTTGAAATACTATGGTTTTAAGTATTCATAATTAAACAGTAATAAATCTGGGTGTTTTATATGCGCCGTGAATCACTTCCAACACTCATGAAGTTTCCTGTAGAGTTGTCAACAGTGTTGGGTTAGTTACTTCAAAAAAGTTATTATTTACTAGCTATAATTACTTTATTAGAAGCACATTTAAACTACTATCTAGTTACTTTATCTGAAAAATAACTAAATAACCCAAGTAATTACTTGACTCAATACTACTTAAACTCTTATAAATCTTAAAACATACAAAACACATTTTTTTTTCTGATGTTTTCTTGTTTTAAATGTTTCTTTAATCCACTAATTTTGAGAGGGTTGTTGAGTTATATAAAAAAATAACACTTAAAGGGAACCTATGATGAAAATCAACTTTTGGAAACTGTTTGGACAGAACTGTGTGTAGATATAATGCGTCCACTGTCATATTGGAGTGATAGAAACACAACCAGTCTCTTTTTAATTTTCCTGACGTTAAAATAAGGCCCAATTCCCAGTGCTTTTGAGGCCCACCGCAACGTGACGTAGGAATTCAGTTTTTCCTGCCCACCGAATTGATTGACAGGGACCATGTTTCTATAATAACATGAATACACATGTCCACAGAACATTTTTTTGCAAATAAACTAGGATTAAAATATCTGTTCCAACTCTCTGTGACTTTTATAAGTTTGAAACGTTTTTAAAATTATATGTGTGTGTGTGTGTGTGTGTGTGTGTGTGTGTGTGTGTGTGTGTGTGTGTGTGTGTCTTGCAAACGGCATTTGCGTAGAAAGGCTTTAGAAAGGCTTGAATAAACTCCACCACAAATACATTAAATAAACCTACTTGGTATTTTTGACTAATGAGCTGTATTTCATATTCAGCCGCGTCTGTTTCTATCACTGACTGCTGTTTATTTGCTGTAATGCAGGAAAAGCAGACATGCATGTGGGAGCGGTGGGTGGGGAGAAGCAGTTCATTTGCATTTAAAACCAAAGGCTACAAAAACAACTACACTGTACTCAGACACCAACACGGGCAGATTCTGCAAGCTATAATAAATAATTTGATGGGTATTTTGAGCTGAAACTTTACAGACACATTCTGGAGACACCAAAGGCTTATCTTGCATCTTGTAAAAGAAGTAAAATAGGTGCCCTTTAAGAAATGTTAAACATCTTTCAAAACACATAATGAGAAAACAAATAATGACATATGATATAATTGCATATGATATATTGACATTAATTTCCTACTCAATTTATTGTTTCTAAAACTATCTTCATCTGACAAATATAATTTTCTTTAGTTAAAAAATTTAGTTATTCTGCAAATATATTTGCATAACAAAAAGTAATAATTACTCTGCTTCTGTGAACTGATTTATACAGAACTTCTGAATATATATACAGTATATATACACACACACATTTGAAGTCAGAATTATTCGCCCACTTTTAATTTTTTTTCTTTTTAAAATATTGCCCAATTAATGTTGAACAGAGCAAAGAAATTTTCACAGTATGTCTGAGAGTGTTTTTTTCTTCTGGAGAAAGTCTTATTTGTTTTATTTCGGCTAGAATAAAAGCAGTTTTTAATTTTTTAAAAACATTTTAGGGACAAAATTATTAGCCCCTTTAAGCTATATTTTTTTCGATAGTCTACAGAACAAACCATCAATATACAATAACTAGCCTAATTACCCTAACCTGCCTAGTTAACCTAATTAACCTAGTTAAGCCTTTAAATGTCACTTTAAGCCATATAGAATATTTAGTTGATAGTAGATAGTAGAAATTTACTGTCATCATGTCAAAGATAAAATAAATCTGTTATTAGAAATGAGTTATTAAAACTATTATGTTTAGAAATGTTGAAATATATATATATATATATATATATATATATATATATATATATATATATATATATATAACTGTAATTAAAATACCTAAAATTATTTAATTACAATACTTTGTAACTAATTACAACCCACACAGGTTGTCAAAGCCAGCAAAATTATATGATTTTTGATATCAGATTTGTTGTCTTACAAACCTAACATGGCGATTAACAGACGGACGGACGGACGGACAGATAGATAGATAGATAGAAAGAACAGTAGATAGATAGATGATGGTAAAAAAAGATAAATACCGTAGTCATTAAAAGACATTTTTTTCCAAATCTGGAGAGTCACATCTTTAATGTGTATGGATGTTGAAATACTCCAGCATTAATTATTCATGGCTAAACGTTTTTATGAGCGATTCTGGACCTGTTACAGCTTGTGCAAGAAAGTCTGAGTGATTTATGTGAGCAGTGAATCCGTCCAGCTGTACAACGTTCATGTAGTTTCTAATAGGGTTGACACCGAACCAAAAACTCAGCACTTGAGACTGAATACCAGCAGATTTCCAATATCTGTTTTGCATCTATAGAACCTCAAATAAATTAACACAGGCATTTACTTGCAAGACAAAAGATCAACTCAGATACACTTGCATTCCATCATTTTGGAGCTTAAAATGTGCCAAAATAATGTGAATTTGAATTGTGGTAACTTGAATTAATACCAATTGTAATTTAATATAACTAAATATTACTGGTTTTGAATTTTACAATATATTGAATGTAAATTTCTTCATCTTGAAAACTTGAAACTGTATTTTTACAAACTGGATAACTGCAGTGTACGAATTCAGAACAAAAAAATCTGAAGTTTGAAAATATGTCTATAACAATGGCTGCGTCTGAAATTGCATACCTCCATGTAAAAACAGTATGCGAGCCGAGTAGTATGTGTGAATTCAAAGAAAAAAAAAAACAGTATGCGAGAAGTACCCGGATGACCTACTACTTCTGGCGAGATTCTAAAGTGCGTATCCGATGCATGCAACGCTATCCCATGATGCCACTCGAGAGAATTTATGAATGGTAGTAAAGTGATGCAACTGACGCAGGCAGGTCATGCGATCATGACAAAATGGCGGATGTAGTACGTCCGAGTTCCATTCATACAGTACTACTCAGTTTCATACTGTATAGAACATACTTTTTCGAACGGTCAAGCAATACATTTAAATTCAAATGCTGTACCTATAGTAGGCGATTTCAGACGTAGCCAATCTGACATAAAAGAAAAAATAGTCGTCTTAAATTTCAAATGTTCAATATTCAAGTTAAGAAATTCAAATTCAAATAAATTTTAATGGCATATACCGTACAGTGCTTCCCATAGGTTTGAAAAATACTTACAGGGGTAGCCAACATTAACTATATGTGAAAAACAAAACATAATTCGATTTTTACCACTATTATATATTATCTGTTTAAAAAAAAAAATCAGTGGGTTAAAGTAAAAAAAAAAAAAAGATTAAAAGATTAAAAAATCCACTGTTTGTATTATTTTTATGCTATTGAGGAGGCATGTGCACCCACTGACAGGTCAAATCTGCTTCTCTCTATTTCTCATTTAAGGTCAGGTTGCTTTATTGGCATGACATTTTCTACAGTGTTGCCAAAACATTTTAGATGTATAAAATATGTAACATATTGACATTATCAAATAATAAAATATACAGCAAATGAGAAATAAATGATAGAAAAAAGGAATAAAAACAGACAATACCTCTAAAAACGTAATAATTACAAGAATAAAACGTCAAGATTATTTTAATAAGACGAATGAGTTGATTACCCATGTCTAATGGTGTACAAATATTCTGCAGCCAATTTAGATGTAATTTTGTCCTCTCCTAAGTGTTTAGTAAAGTTTTTCTCAGTCATTCAGATTAAATAATTAATTATTTAATGTCTCTCTTGCTGCTCTGCGCATAAAATTAAGGACAGCTTAGAAAAAGAAAGCAAAACTAAATCACTGACATTTTAGTGGAATTAGAAACCTCAGCCGGACAGAAAAAAGGTGCGGGTCTGTAGAGCACATGAGACATGAGACTGAGTCCGTGCGTTGACAGTGCTCACACAGAACGAGCAGTATGAAACGGGTAAAGGGGAGAAGCTTTTCCACTACTTAATTGCTCACAGATGCTTGTTTAAATTATTCATTCATTTTCTTGTCGGCTTAGTCACTTTATTATTCTGTGGTCGCCACAGCGGAATGAACCGCCAACTTATCCAGCATATGTTTTATGCCGTGGATGCCCTTCCAGCCGCAACCCATCTCTGGGAAACATAATAATTCTGTTTTATTAAATTAGAATTGTTAATAATTTGAATTAACACAATTCAATTTCAGATTGTTTTGGCATATGTTAAGCTCCATACAGCATTGGCTTTCAAAAAATCATTCAGAGAAGTTGTCCAATATCTTATATCTTAACACGACTAATATTATATAAAAATATTTTAGTTTCGGCCTGGTTGCAGGACTAACTGTAACTTTTGCCATTTCTAGCCTCCAACATGCTCACAAAGATTCAGAACTCTTTCAGCTATTATTTTTGTCTTTGTAAAGTTAACACAGAAAGTCTTGCTTCCTTTCACAGCATTCTTCCCTCAGTGGTGCCACAGAGACAAGGACATGATAAAAGTGAACATACAAAGACTTCTTTCTAAAAATCCAGGCGCGCTGCACTTCCACAGAAATTCAGT
The DNA here is from genome assembly GCF_903798145.1 of Danio aesculapii. Classification (NCBI taxonomy): domain Eukaryota; kingdom Metazoa; phylum Chordata; class Actinopteri; order Cypriniformes; family Danionidae; genus Danio; species Danio aesculapii. Next base: position 48,011,262 of record NC_079440.1, on the reverse strand, counting down.
AATAGCAGTTCCTTTTTAAACACTCTTATTTTCCTTCTTCTACAAGTCGAAGATAAATCATGCACCAAAATGAATTTTCATCCCATTTGTGAGGAAAACTGAAAGGAAGCTTTGGCAAATCAACCAGCAGTCGCAGAATCAGAAATAAATACAGCACCAAATCCAACAAAAGCAACAAGATCCTAAACTTCATAGAGGTTTATATAGCGATATCAAAGAGAGACCAAAAAATAACAACCAAAAAAAGAAATAAATAAATGTGTGCAGCTGCAGAATCCAGATAGTTAAGAGTTTTGTATTGTTCTATGCTGTAAGCTTCTTTAACTAGAATATACAAAATGTTTCATCTTTTTACATCTGAGGTGTATTTGTTGTGGACTAAGGGCAATTAAATGTATTTATAGTTAAGGAAATAAAACTAAATAAGAGAGCAGTTATCAGTTTCTCTGAGAATACTCGATTTACCAGGTATGTTTGAACAAAATGTGACTGTGTTTTACTGTACAGGTCTAAACCATTTCTTATTTAGAGGATTTTTTTTCAGAAGATAACTGTTGGTCAGAATGTTTTCAATTGTTGTGATTGACAATTAAGGTTATTCCACCAAATCAAAGACTATAGAACACACAAGTGTCACTCATATAATTTTTAATAGGGGAAAATTCAATGTTCAGCATGTATTTTCTAGCGAAGAAAGCCCCACTCTCTATTAAAGGAGCCAATCAACAATTGCTAAAGACTGACTATTGTCTGGGGAAGGGACACCGTCGAAATGTGTGCTTATGACAGTTTCTGCAGCTTCATTGTTATGAACCCTCTGGGGTCAACAATCATGCAGGACTACCTACAATATACACCTGCAAAACAAATATATATATATATATATATATATATATATATATATATATATATATATATATATATATATATATATATATATATATATATATATATATATATATATATATATATATACACACACACACACACACACATAAAGCTTGGAATCTCTATACTTTTGAATCTCTCATTTACATCTGAGGTGTATTTGTGGTAAAGTGAGGGCAATTAAAATGTATTTACAGCTAAGAAAATAAAAATAAATAAGAGCAGTTATCAGTGTACTGGATTTATCAGGTATGTTTGAGCAAAATATTAATGTGTTTTATTTTATAGGTCTAAAAGATTTCTTATTTAGAGGATTTTTTTCAGAAGGTTACAGTTGGTCAGAATAACGAATGTAGACTGACTATTCTCTGGGAGAGTGGCACGGTACAGAAAACATGCTGGATTAGATAACCTGCAATATACTGTATACCTGCAAAATAGAAATATATCCACATAATGTTTGAAATCTCTACTTTTGAATGTCTCATTTGAAAGTCAATTTGTCCAAAAGCATCTGCTAAATGACAAATTTAATGACAAAATGATAAATTTGACGTTATTCAGAGAATTATATTGTGTAACAAATAGTTACATAATTTGATTGACAGGATGACGTCTGATTTATTTACCTTTTTTTTTGTTTGAGTTGAACACTTAATAATATTTTAAGTAATTTAAATAAAATAAATTTAACAGACAGATGTTAATTTTTTGGGGTGATTCCAAATACTGTATGAAGTGTAAGCATGTCTGAGAGGTGTTTCAAAGATTCCACAAAGTGAAATGACTTGCCTTAATAGGACTTTGAGCAAGTTATATAGTTTACTAAATATATATATCTTATTTACTTTTACACTGTTAACGGTGTTTGTAAATTACACAGCATTTAATTGTAATATGAACTGTATTTTGCTGTAGAACAATTATGTAGTATGTTACTGTATTTTAAAGTTGTATTGTGAAAATTACTGTATATTTTACAGTAAAGATATACATACATTTCTGTTAATACATATACAGCAAGATAAATGCTGCTGTTTGTAATGTGAATACAGTATTTTTATGTAATTGATTTACAGTAAGTTACTGATGAATTGCTGCCAGTAAGTTACTGTAGATTCCCATATTTAACATTGTACAGTGTGCGTTTACAGTGTTTAGTACAAAATTGTTTCAATTATTTTAAATTACAAATACAAATGAGTTAAATCTGTAAACTATTTTATTTTAAAGCATTTTTAAGACTACTCAATCAATATCTTCACCAAAATATTTATGCTTTTTCCCAGTGATTGACCGAATGACACAGATCAGCATCTTCTATCGACTCAGAATTACAACATCATCACAAAACGGCAACATAATAATCTATAAATAAATAGCTTATCAAAAAACAAACAATTATTTTGATGAATTACACCATTTATAACAAGCTGGAAGAATCTCAGTCTAATCTGATTTCTGTTGTCCTGCCAGATTAACAAAGCAGACAGAATGAAACACATCCCACTCATCTGCTCCATTCAGCACACATTAAACCTCTTTAGTGCGTAACTGGAGTCAACATTTCTGATGAAATCCACTTATTAACCCTAATCTAAACATTCCAACACACACTTAGTTCTGGTCCCTAATTTGGATTTGATTTATTGATTTTTATTGACTGATTTCATCATGAAAGAGCTCAATGGCGGCTTTACTAGCACATAATCTCCTTACAGCTGTTACTGTAGCTCCACCAGCGCTGTAGAGCTTGATACTAATCTCTTTGATATCAGTGTCTTTTGTGTAAAACATTTGTGCTGTGCCGTTGTTTAAAATTTGTGTCATCGTGAAGCTCTAACAGATGCCAGGGTTGGGCAAGATTCAGAATTTAAAAACCGCCTGTCCCTTTAAATGCATGAGCTGGAATCTGAATTAAATTGGTGACATTAAAAACATTAAACATTTGCCTCCATTTTGGCAACTTGAATTACAAAATTTATGGGAATTTATAAGAGTTCATCCACTATTGTCCAAAACAAATTAATTTATTAAATATATATACTATAAGCTGAATTTTAAACATGTTATTACATATATTAAATCAACAGTTGGAGTTTAATCAAATAATATATTAACTAAATATAATTTAATAAAGTAACTGATTATTTTTTGTTGTTATACAGCATCTTATATGTAGAATTCTGTAGAAACTATCTATTTAATTTCAGAAAAAATATTAATAAATTAATTACATTTAAATGATTTAAAAATTGAAGACAACTGAATCAGTTTGTGTAATTATAAATATTAAATAATATTATTTATACAAGAGTTCGGTCTGGTTCTCGAATCTGATTGGTTGATAGCCGTGCAATATTTTGCAATAACAGCACTCATACAGCCTCTTCACCCTTCTGTATCACTCCGCCCACATAGTGACAGCAGATCAATAAACTTACTACAGTTTGACAAATATTGCTGCTGTTGGACAACATAATTTACTTTTGAGGCTTTTTTAGGTGAGGATGTAGTAGTTTAGATTGCAACTATATAGTTTATCAACTATGTAGTTTATTTTAAGATAGTGCCTATTTTAAATATTTATGATTTTGGAGATACAGCTCGTCGACATCCATCTGTCTGTCATACTGAGCAGAGTAAAGACGGTTGACATTCTGCCACAAGATGGCGACAGTAACACCATAATAAGCCCTGGGAGGAGAAAAACTCAGCATCATTTCAAACTACAGCTGATCAAATCATTATAAAGCTGGTAAGTGACTTTCTAAGTCAATCTCTGTGTTTTGTATGTTGTAGTTCTGTATTTATACCATAGTCAGTGTTTCTGGTAGTCTTTGATTTGCTTTGGCTTTTTCGGGGTTAATTATTGTTATATCCCAGGATACACTGGGATATTGTGATATACTGGGAAATGTGTCTAGACTGATGGCATTTCATGCCGTTCAGCCATATAATTTTAAAATGTGAGCAAAATCACCTGTTTTGTCATCACTTTAGACATTACGCCAGAGAATCATTCAAATACTAGCTCTAAAGTGACGTTTGTGAAGTAGCAATGGTTTCTGCTGTTCAGATGTCAGCTGCAGATGAAAATGAATGGCCGAAGAAAGTAGTTCTTTACACAAAAGGATTTTTAGACTCTCCGTGTTTGATATTCTTCGAATATCAAACCGTTGATATCCATCGACCCGTTGAATATCATGCAATAATAAACGCAATATCGCACTCGTAGCAATGCGATATGGCTCTATACCGTCACTGGTGGGACACTAAGGCACTCGGCCTGCGGTCTCGAGCCAATGCACACCTCCCACCAGTGCTCAGCACATACATATTAGTACACTCCTCACAAATCTCTCTTTTAGATTAATATTTTCTGTAGGATGCTTAACAATATTATAATTTATATATAGTCTATATACATTAGATTAGTTGGTACTGAAACCAAATCCGGAGCTAATCTAACAAAATAACTTACGATAACAGTCCAAAAATTTGTAGCCCAAATTTATGCTAGAGAAAATTATTAAATGAAGATGTAAAAAGGAGAAAAACCAAGAGAAACTAAAATATATATATATATAATGTTTTATTGACTTTTTTTGTTTGTTTGCAGTATTTCAAATTTAATTGTTTTATCATTCTACTTCTAAACATGTTCAGTGACTAAAATATTATTATTATTAACAATATATCTGTTTAATAAATCTGCTTTGCTCAATTTCATCAAAATACCTTACCTATTATTACTGAGAAATGGAAAAAATATTCATTTTTAAAATAGGGTGTAATCTGTTACGCTGAACACTATATATACACACATATATATTTACATTATATGGTCACACTACATATAAACTATATAAACTATTAATTTAACTACTGAGTAATATTAATTAACTACATGTCCTCACATTAGGGTTAGAATGTGGGTTAGGTTTCTTGTTAGCTCCATGTAATTATGCATAATTAATTGTAACTTCTATGGTAAGTATATCTCCTTAAAATAAGGAGTTACCAATTATACATCATCATACTCTTTTATATATTACACATATCATTTTTTAAATTCCTATACGATGAATAAACAATTAACTAAACTAGAATTCTGAATGTCTGCATGGAGCTTAGGAACATTTATATAAATTCTGGAATGTTTAAGTTACTTAAATGTAAATTGGATCAATAATTTGAAACATTTACCAACCACCACACACTACGCATTTTTTTGGCTGCTTTTTCATCAATTTACAGTGATTTTTATTTTTACTTTGGAAACCTCATATTAATTAGCTCATATTACAAAAGCCTGAGTGCTTTGGATCCACGCCACTCTTCAAAAAGGCCATGTGAAAAGCACCTATTGTGCAATAAATGATAACAAAGCACTTCTTCTAACAAGCAACACCGCTGGCACCATTAATAAGCAGTTAAATCGCACGCTGCTTGTTAATTGATAGAGGCCATCAAAGTGATGGCAGAGTTAATGAACATTTCACGTCGGCAGTAGAGATTGGGTAGAGAAACTGGCAAAAATACATGGGAGGAACAGCGCAGCATGAAGCAAACGCCTGATGCTTCAGAGTCTTTGTGAATCACAGGAATAAGAGCGATTGTGATTTATGGCATTCTGACCTGAATTTCTTGCTCAGAATCAGAGTATTTGTGAGGAGTGAAGCAAATTTTCAAGGAAGATGAAACATTTTCCTCTTTTTACACTGTTTAAAGCATTTTATAATTTCTCCACTCCAAATTTCCCTCTTCAACTACTTCTCACTCTATGACTGATCAATGAAAAATAAATATTTTGTTCATTTCTGACTGTATTTTTTATATCACAAAGCTACGTCCTATCATAGTTATGTTAAATAAACATGTGTTACGTCAAAACAATGCATTTTTAAAATGGGTCATCTGATGCAATTTCATATTTTGAATCGTTTTTGAAATTTTGTAAGCTGTTTCATTTTCAATTTTTTAACGTTAACTGCAGTTTGGCACTTTCACTTTCATTCAGGAACATTTCATTCATACCGCCATGACAAACTGAGGTATTGGATGCGAGTATGATGTAAGAACTAGTGGAAGAGTCTTGCTTTGATAGAATTCGATACCGCACACCAAATGGGCACCTCCGCATTTCACTGTGTATGTGACTCGGTAGGTGCAGAGAATAGTGTCAAACAGCCGTCTTCTGTATTCTGTATTCTGAGCCAGAAATTCAGGTCAGAATGCCATAAATCACAATCGCTCTTATTCCTGTGAATTTTTTTATTTTCTTATACTTGTCTTTTTTATTCTTGTTTATGTAAAGCACTTTGAATTGCCACTATGTATGAAATGTGCTATATAAATAAACTTGCCTTGCCTTGTGTATGGACTATCCTGTCGCCAAATGCGGTGAAAAGTACTACATGACGGTAATAGTTTGATTGCTGTGTTTACATGTCTGTACTGCACTTCAATAATGCGACTAAAATAGGAATACTCAGCCTGATCTCACAAGAAAACGTAAGTATTTTACGCTTTGTCAGTTTAGTGGCTACTTCGTACGAATTCGCACGAGTTCAGTCGTACGAAATTGTACGATTTTAAAAAGGAGGCATGGCACCTAACCCCACTCCTAAACCCAACTGTCTTTGGTGGATGAGCAAATTATACTAAACTGTACAAATTAGATCATACGAATTAGCACTAAATCAAAAAGTTACGAATTGCCATGAGACTGTTGGAATGCTCTACATGTCTCAATTAAATTTCTGTTTAGTTTGATTATGACTTTAATCTGGTTAAATTAATCTAAAATTGCTGTTTACATGGTAGACTCTTGATCAAAGTATTGTCTTCATCGAATTTAAATCAGATTATTGATGTCTATGTAAACGTACTCACTGACTGACAACCCGACAAAGCCCAACTGCTAACTGTCAGCTTGGTGTAGACACCAACATGGTGCCTTGTGTTGACTAGGTGTAGTGTATGGCAGAACTTGTGATCAACATCTTTCTATCTCTCAAAGGAAGCCATACAGGTCATTTACATATCATGTCTGTTATGAACTCAAGTTCATTATTTGCTAGTTTGACACTCTTTTGATCATCAAAAATCTATCAGTTATGCTTGTGCTGGAACATTAATGAAGTGCTCACACCAAAATACTCTAACTTAAAAAAAACACTCCACCCAAAAATCCCACCACTCCACTCCTCACTCCACACACACAAACTCAGCACGGTATTGGGGAAAGATGCTGCTCAACGCTACAGGGATGCAGGTAAAGGGTGGAAGAGAGTTTGCACATAAACATCTCCGTCTCTGGAGGCTGTCTGGGCTTGCCTACACACGCTTGTCAGAGAATTGAGAGATGCTGATGGGATTATGTGATCCGCAGATTGGACAAGCGAGTGCCGAGAGACTGCCGGAAGACCTCTCCTCTGGAAAAATGAGGTGCAAATGAAATATGATCGAGCTGGAAGTAGTACTGACCTCCGGAGTGAGGAGGAGGCCCACAGAGAAGCACCACTCCCTGGCCTTCCCGAACAGACACTGAACTCCGCTTGTGGGTTTTGAAGTTTTCCAAGTCTGAAAAACAGAAGAGCAGAAAAAAAAGCATTACATTGATTGTTGATTAATGAAAATTTATACAGCACATTCAGAATGACGGTATTACTCTTCCATGAAAAAAAAAAAAAATTCAGTACAATCATTGAGCCACACAAAGTTGGTGCCTTGGACAAATGTGTGTGTGGGTAAAGATGTGGTAAATAGCCTTCAGCTAGACTGGGGGCTGCATCACCACCCATTGCGTCTGTTTATTGAGCAGGTTCAAGCATCTTGCTGTATTGTACTGGAATAAATGGGTGAAATAAATAAATAAATAAAAATTGAGGCTGAAAACTGAGCTCAAAAAACAAAGGGTCGAACAGACTGGGAGACTGGAAAAGGGTCTAGCACATATTACTGACATCCATAGCATCCTGCTGTTTCAAACGGAGAAACTCTATATTTTGCTCATGTTCAGTACTTTACACCACACCACGTAGCCATGTGTTTCTATTGCACTTTGAGTGGATTTTGGTGCACTGCTATTGAGTTTGGGGAGCATCTACACAGATTCATCTTCAATAACAACTTGAAAAACATACCTATATACTCTTAAAAATGTAGTGATGCCACAAAACAACCATTTTGGTTCCCATAGAATCTTCCCGTGAACACTTCATAAAATATTTATATTTTTTATTACTGTATAACATTTTGCTACTTAAAAGAACCTTCTGTGAAAAGTGGGCATTCAGTGATGTTAAAAGTTCTTCGAGGAACTATCAACAACATTAAAATACCCCTATAAATGTACAATTTAATAACATATTACAGTAATCAAACTCAATCAAAAACTACTGACTCTTAATTACTCTCAGGGCCGTTTATATCGTTAATATTTATCCAGACCATATTGGTGCTTCATAACATCTAATTTTTATGAGGTGGGTCGATAGCCCAATGTGCAATCCCTAACCTGGAGGACTAGGACATAAACACATACAGTATGGACAATTTAGTTTACCCAATTCACCTAGTCTTGGACTTGTGGGGGAAACCAGAGCACCCGGAGGAAACCCACGCCAACACGGTAAGAAGATATGCAAACTCTACACAGAAATGCCAACTGACCCAGCTGGGGCTTGAACCAGTGACCTTCTTGCTACAAAGTGATAGCGCGAACCACTGCACCACCGTGCCACCCAATCAAAAATTATTTGGATAAAGTTACACAGATTATTGAGCTTGAGAATATAAATGTGTAGAAAAAACATGACTTACTGTAGACTGAGTATTCATGAAGTCACGAGTTTGCTATTTCCCAGATTATGCTAAGAAATTGGAATGACAAGAGGTAAGAATCTGATTAGACTATCTTGCTGGCTAATATCAAACGCCACTCATATAGTTTTGAATGGTGAAAAGTGTAACGGTCAATATAGCGAATGAATCCCTGCTTACTAGTACAGGAGCCAATCAGCGATCGCTATTGGCTGACGTTTCTCCATTTCTCACACAAATACTTGCTTCACAAACATAAGAAATGTTTCCACATAAAGCTTGGAATCTGTACTTTTAAACAAACCAAGTACAGTTCGAAACACGATGTACAGTTCATCCTTTCAAATGCACATCACATGACAGAAACTACTCAAACACCCACAAACAGAGGTGCTGTCATTTCTGGAGAAGATTCGCCATCATGACCAAGTTGT